>NW_022589707.1:19670239-19772475 GCF_004348235.1 Phoca vitulina
ACACACACACACACACACACACACACACACACACACACACACACACACCCCTGAACACTCCATTGACTTTATAGATCACCCAGGACGGAAGCAAGCCCTTTATCATGTCAGTGAGGTTCTTCATGATTTGGCTCCTCTGTCTCTCTTCAGCCCCGTTGCCAGCCACAGCACCTTGGCACTCTGTGCTTTAGCCACAGGGACCTCCTTTCGAAAGTCTCAACTGATCACAGTCTCTTTCTGCCACCATGCCTTAGGACATGGATGTTCACTCTGCCTGGAGTATCCTTCCCTCCCCATGTTGAGTAGCTAACCTCTAAGAATCTTTCAGAACTTCTTTATAGAAGCCATCTTAGACCTTCTGAATTGGGTAAAATATCCAGTCACAGATTCCAAGCATCACATAGCTCTCCTTTGTCGAATTTGTTTCTAGTGAAATTTCACACGTACTTGTGTGAACACTTAATTGCTATGACTGCCTCCCCATCCCCATTAAGCTGTGGTCTCTGTGAGGGAGAGTCCTTGTCAGTTTCTGTACACCATTATATTCCCCCGGTGCCCAGCACTGTGCCTTGGAATAGTAGAAGCTTGGTGAAGAGAGAGTGGAAAACGAGTATGAGTAGTGCATGAAAACATATAATGTTGGCCAAGTTTCAAGGCTCATCTATTTGTGCAATGGAATATCAAAAGACATAAGAGATGGTTTAATTTTTTGTTTGGAATTTTGAAATCAAAAGATTTCAATGAATGAAGTGCTCTTTATTTCTGCCCTTGCTTTTGATTCCTTAGGGCACCTGCTAATTTGTCAAATGCCTTTGATGAAACTGTTTGCATTTGGTTTAATTTTTATTTGTTTTCTTGTCATCCTCAGGGAGCAGAATGCCTGTCTGACTCACCCTGACAGATCAGCTATGGCAGGTCTGCTGTTATAGAAAATTCTCCACCCAAAGGCTCTCCTGCAGGGAAGGCGCCTGAGCAAATGCTGTCATTAGCAACCAAGCATTGCTGAAGACATGCAGTGCGAAAATATGTCAGGTATTATTTCAGTGTATAGGTTTTAGTAGAAAACTATGAAGAATTTTCAGGATATTGAATACAGATTAGACCAACAATGACCTTTAACCTAAATCTTGAGAGTTTCCCTTGTCATTTTTATTTTCTGATTTTTGTTGCCCATCTTTTGAAAATTCATACATTTGCCCTTGTATTTTTCAGGGAAAAGTGCTTTCATCAGAGAATGTTAGCTACACTATTGGATTTCCCTTCACTTTTTACATAGTCTATTTCATACTTCTTAGTTTAAATTCATCAAAAGAAACCTTCCCTAAAGCTAGAACCATAGATATATCAAACTTCCTTATATAAGATCTCTTTTTTTTTTCTTTTTTTAATGTACATACAAGCACACCGCACTGTCTTGTGCATAACAGATAGCCTGTGAGCATTTGTTGAATTAATGTTTCTCCCCTCACAGACCATTCTGGGAGATAGTAATTCTTCTTTTAATTTAGTCAAGATATAATGTTTATTTTTTAATTTTCAAAACTTTAGAGTACTAATCCTTGGTTCTGCATGGTACAGGAAAGTTGGATGAATGGACTGATTTGACAAAGAATGAATTTTCTTTAAAAAATAGCAGTAAAGCAAATTATTAATGGTATTTCCAAGATAATTGTCTTAAGGCTGTTTTCTTTCAGGTTGTTATAGTTCAGGAGGGATCTATGCTTTGTTGATAATTAAGAATGATTCAAAAAGGAAGGAAGTATTTGAGATTCATTTGTGAGACTAGTAGGAAAGGAGCCACAGAAGGATTATTTATCCTACTATATCTAAAGAAATAGTTATAATAGGAATTTTCTTATCTGACTCAAGTAGAACCTATAGTTGGTTATATCATTGAAAAACAGTGAATGTGAGAAGTCATTAAAAAGTGATTCATGCATGTCTTAAATATTTTAATCTAAAACATAAATTTATTGTTTATTTAAATTTATTTCTGAATCTCCTTCATTGGTCTTCCTAACTACAGATTGCTTTTCTCTGTGCCCTCATCCTCATTGGAAACATGGCTGCCAATAGTTCCTGTCTGAAGTTCTATCTAAAGTGGAGGTACTCCCTCTACCTTCTTTCTCTTTCTTTCTTAGTTGGCAAAGTTCCAGGCTTGGGATTAATTGGCTAAACTTCAGTTAATTTGACTGAGCCAGTACTAGGACAATAAACTGCGTGGGCATACTTCCCAGAAGAGTGCGTGTGGCTGGTGGTAAGACAAAACAAATGGTTCTTATAAAAACTTCAATCTCTTCATTGATATTCAAGCAACTAAAATAAATCAGTTAAATAACAGTTACTTACTGACTGTGGGTGTCAAAGTGCCCTCTGATTGTATATGCTTTACCTTTTCCATCATTACAACAATTTTGCTAGTCCATGAAGTGAAGACCCATGACTTTTCCCACTCAGAACTCCTTCTCTACTGGGAAATGCCCCTACAATTTTTCTGTGATTTCACAGACATTGAGCTTTTTTTCTTTAAGAACACAAATTCTCATACATTATTCCTAGCAACACCGAACTACTTGTTCCATACACTTCATCCTTTTTCTCTTCTCCCCATCTTTGCTGGAATCAATCCCTCTGCTTGCTCCATGGATTCTTCCTCCTCCCACTTTAATAACCAATTCCTACCCTCCTGCCCTTTTACCATCCACCTCCTTCGGGTAGCCTCTCTGAACCACTGACTGGTGGCCCTTTCTCTTCACTCTCAAAGAACTTGGTTTTTAGTTCAAGTTCTATTCTACCGCACTGCATGATACAGGGCAAATTACTCACCCATTTTGATCTCAGTTTCCTTAATTCTTTTTTTTTTTTTTTTTGAGAGAGAGGGGCAGAGAGAGAGGGAGCAGACTCCCCACTGAGCATGGAACCAGACCCAGGGCTTGATCCTAGGACTCTGAGATCTTGACCTGAGCCGAAATCAAGAATTGGCCACTTAACCAACTGAGCCACTCAGGCGCCCCTCACTTTCCTTATTTCTAAAATGAAAGGCGTTGTACTAGATTATTGATGTTTAATTTCTTTTTAGCAGCCAGATCTCTCATTTTATAAGTAAAATTCTTTCATGAAGTTCAATATCTTGAAATCGTGGAAACTACCCCACTCTACACTGCCTAAAAAGGGCCACCCTTGTGGACAGCTTGCCATCACCAGAGGGCACCTCCCTTAGAAGGTGGAACACTGCAAGGGGCCTCAGTCATATTACATATGTCCTCTCTCTAATACAAGAGAAGCTTGTAATAGAGCTTCTTTGTTTTCTGAGAGTCAAAATGAAAGTCTTCCCTCCTCCAAAAGGTAGGTGCTCAGGGAAGGATATTGAGTTCATGAAGGGGTGAACATAAAGCTAGTCCTAAAAAAGCACTTTGTGGGGGCACCTGGATGGCTCAGTTGGTTAAGCAGCCAACTCTTGATTTCAGCTCAGGTCATGATCTCAGGGTTGTGGGATCAACCCCCGCATGGGGCTCTGTGCTCAGTGTGGAGTCCCTTGTCCCTCTCCCTCTGCTCCACTGCCTGTCCCCCCTCTCTAAAAATCAATCAGTCAATCAATCAATCTTAAAAAAAAAAAAAAAAAAGCACTCTGTGGACCAGCTGGGGCCTTGGAAGTGGCTGCATATGGTAGCCTGAAAATGCAAACACTAAAGAACTAGTAATCTCAAGTACAAATTTAATTACCTTGGGCCAAATCTTAACATTTTATTAATTTGACCATTCAATATGTTTGTATTATCAGATCAATTTATTGTAGTGATTATATCCAGTCATACCCTCTCCACATACTAAGTTAAAAAAGGAATATAAAGGAGATCTTCTAGGGGCACATGGCTGGCTTGGTCTGTAGAGCATGAGACTCTTGATCTCAGAGTTGTGAGTTTGAGCCCCATGTTGGGTATAGAGATTACTTAAAAATAAAAATCTTTAAAGGAGATCTTCTAAAAAAAGGGAATACAAACAAAGCAGAAAGATTATACTGGAAAGGTTTATTGTTTCCCTTTTGTTGACCAATCTTTAGGGTAGAGTTTTATGACTCTCACAAAGCAAACCTTGTTTTAGAACCATTTATATTTCAACTACTAATCAAGAAAATAATTGCTACAAGTGCCAAGACTCAAGGCTTAGATGTATCCCCTGAATTGATTTCTTTGCTGGAGCTAAAATTTAAAAGGTTGCTGAAAGACAGCCAACTCAATGATGTATTCTCTTTTGAAATCCTTCTAACTATCTCAGCTTTTCACTTCTCATATAGAAATGCATGATCTTCCTTATTGGCTCTGCATTCTGGTCAAATTTACTAGTATTTTAAACAAAGACGATGCTTCTGTAGCATTAAAAGCTTGGCTTGATTTGCTTTTATACTTGAGTATTATTCAGTATCAACATTACACAGAAAACTGATTTAAAGAATGCTGCTTAGTCAGAGATGGAGAAACAGTAGAATAGGGCAATTTGTTTTGGAGAGTCTTAAAAGGAATCTTACTGATGCAATATACAGCTTGGATCCAAACAATAGAAGAAGGAAGTAAAATATATATCTTTATAATATTACATTTTCTTTGGATGAGTGTTGAAAAGTTCTGCTTCCTATGATTATTTAGAGGAGTAAAACCAAAGTCATATAATTGCTAGGGAAAATATATAATTTGAGAAGTTATGAGGGACTAAAGCCTGAGGTTCTCTGGTCTCCTGGGGTATCATTATTGGCTCAGTGCCAACTAAGTATCATTGCTTCTCAATGGATTTTCCTCCAAGGGTGGGTTGTATTTGATAAAACATTTACTGTGGTAAAGAGATGTGAAAGGTTAGAATGTTTGATTATATATGCATTAATTAATCCTTAATTTTATCCCTTTCTGCATTCAAGTTTCTTCCCAATTAAAAAAAAAAACAGATTTAGCTATGCAATATAATGTAGTGGTTTAAACAGATTTTATGCCACCCAACAGCTATGTATTTTTTTCTGGCACAAATAAAGGACCATTTTAATTATTGTTGTTTCATTTAAAATTTTAAATACTTTTAACATTGATGTTTTATTTTTAAGATAGATATAGTCATATTAGTGTTTTATCCCAAACAGTACATTTTTTTCCATTAATTCTAATTAGGCTTTCATATGTGGCAAATGGAAGGATAGAGTAGGTAGTCAAGAAAAATTACCAAACTAACATTTAGTAACTTAGGGACAGGGTTTGCCACGACAAACTGTAAAAAAAAAGACATATTTTGAATCTCAGAAAATAATAATCCATTGGTTGCATGTTACAATTTCTTTTAGAAAAATGGTCCTTTTGAATTCTCTGAAGCCAAAAGGAAAAAAATATTATTTGAGAAGTGAATTGGATGCTGGGGAAAACTTCCTATGTTCAGTGATGTATCTTAAAAGTTGAAATAGTCATTTCTCTGATTTTTGTAATGTGTCTTAACTTCAGCACACCAAACACTAAACACAGTGTAATAGGTTGTACAGAAATGCCGAGATAGGTAATAGCTTACGTGTTCTGTTTTGTATATATAAAAAAATCATTATTATATAGTATAAACCCTGTAGAATGCTGACACAGAAAAATCTATGTTCAAATCAGTTCTTTTTTATTTATTTATTTATTTATTTATTTATTTATTTATTTGACAGAGAGAGACACAGCAAGAGAGGGAACACAAGCAGGGGGAGTGGGAGAGAGAGAAGCAGGCCTCCTGCGGAGCAGGGAGCCCGATGCGGGGCTCGATCCTAGGACCCTGGGATCGTGACCTGAGCCAAAGGCAGACGCTTAACGACTGAGCCACCCAGGTGCCCCTCACATCAGTTCTTGTCCAGATAAATGATCTCTGATGTAAACCAGACAATAATTACCCAACATATTTTCTGATCTATATTTCTATAGTAGAATCTACAGAAATAGATGAGTTGTGACTATTCCTATTTCAAAAACTATAGTTACAGGTGAGATGAGCTTTGAAAAAAGATTTCAATGACATTTGTTTTTGAAGTGAATGTCTTCTCAATTTTCTTTTTTTTTTATTGATTGATTTATATCAATCAATAGAGGGAGTGGGAGGAGTAGCAGAGGGAGAGACAGTCCTAAGCAGACTCCACGGTGAGCGCAGAGCCCGGCTAGGGGCTCAGTCTCAGGTCCCTGAGATCACGACCTGAGATGAAACTAAGATTTGGATGCTTAACGGACTGTGTCACCCAAGTGCCCCTTTCTCCATTTTCTTATAAAATAAATCTATTACTTCAGACTTTCATTTATCAAGCATGATCTCCTTCACGGCTTCTGTGTTCTTGATGTCATTTAAATTTTGCTAATAGCAACCAATAGTTGAATACTAAAAGGAACAAAGATGAATATTGTACAATTTATGAAGTTTTTTCGTGTTTGCCTCATCATCATAATGACTTGAATGGGCAGAGCTGAGAGCAGGTGTGAATATCATTGTTTTACAGATAAGAAAATGGTTTCCAAGAAGATAAATGATTTACATTGTCCCAGGCTCCAGCAGGGTGGCTGGGAGCTCTCTATAGTCTTATTCATGGCCACAACAAGCCCTGACTTAAGGAGCCAGAGTATGCCCGCCATCCTAATAGAAAGGCACTATTGTTCAGGTTATGAATAAGGAGGTATCCTCTCAGACAGGCAATGGCAGCCCCTCCTCCAGGATTTTCCTTAGCAACTCCCCAAGCTGGATACCTTAGTTCTTCTGCAGCTTCCACCCTGAAAATGATGCCCTCCTTAGGGCAAGCCTGTGTAAGTTACAGTGGGTTTCTGGGAGGGCTGCAAAAGGTTTGTCCCTATTGAGTTTGGATTCCTTTCTGGGTAAAGGTGACATGTTATTGTGATCTAGACTAAAAGGATATAAAAATAGCTTACTTCTGTAAACCCAAACTTCAAACTAATGAGGTAAGAGGGGAGGCAATATCTCTGGTTTTATTTTAGCAACTACTTTTTTCTTGTTCCATAATTAACTCAGATTACCCCCTCCTGAATTTTTTTTAAAGAAACAAAATACAAAATATTACAGTTAGAGTAGAAGCTCTCTCTCATTCCATTCCCATCCCTCTATCCCCAGAGGTAACTAATATCCTGAAGTTGATGTGTATTTTTTCCTTCTATATATTTTCTACTTTTAGGGTATATCATGTATGGTTTACCATAGTGTTTTGTGTTCTTTCTGAGAGTTACATAAATGGCAGCATAGTATAGTTGACGTCAATCGAATCTTGCTTTTTTCCCCCTGACATTTATATTTCTGAGATTCAGCCTTGTTGATATGTGTAAATCTAGTTTGTCCTTTTTGTAAATATACTACAATTAATTTTTCCATTCCTATATTGATTGACATTTGCAATGTTTCCATTCTTTTTATTCTTAAAAACAAGTGTAAAGATGTCCTTATGCCCACATGCAAGAGCTCCTCTAGGGCTTATTCTTATGGGTAGTATTTCATGTTCACAAGGTATAAACATCATCAACTTTTTAAGGTATTGACAAATTACTCTCTCTTCCGAGAGCAGGTTATGTCAGCTCTCATTTTTTCCTATCCTCTCAGACAGTTGGATATTGACATTCTCTTTTATAGTCTAGTAGAGGTAAAATGGCATTCCATTGTTATTATAATTTGCAGTTCTCTATTAAATTGACCATATTTCCACATTTTTAATGGTCGTTTGAGTTTCCTCCTCTGTGAAATTCCTGATCTCATCCTTTGTCCATCTTTTTAAAATTAACCTTTTTTTCTTATATTTGCAGGTGTTTTTGTAGATATTGGAAGCCAGTCTTTTTGTCCCATTGCAGACCAAAAAGTAAATTCCAAAGATCTCTGTGGAATGTGGATTATTTGAGAGAAAATGATAAAATGGTAGAGAAGAACCTCAAGACCACAACATGCGTGAGTGTTCCCATATTTGTTCCTCTTAGTCCCAGAACAAAACTTTAATAACTATGTCCCAAAACAAGGATACTGCTGTGGGGGGGGGGGGGGTCACCTTGGAAAGCCCTCTCAGGAGTTTTACCAATGTGCATGCAAATTCATAGAAATTATATCATTTTGTTATGATCACTTATGTAATAATAATTCAGCTTTCTATAAGGTATTTCTAGTGGGCAGTTATAAACCTGTACCATAGCATGTTTTATGTCTTTAAAAGACCCACTTTCACTGGTAGGCAGCACTAGATCTTACTCCTTCTTCTGTACCACAGCCAGCTTCCACTTTGTGGCTTGATTTTAACTTTGCTGATGGTTTCCTTGTTGGTTCAGAAATGTAAACTTTAAGAAAATCATATTTATCATTTTTATCTTTTATACTTTTTCTTCCTCAATCTTGTGAAACCTTTTCCACTCTTATGTCATAATGACATTTTCCTATATTTTCTTCTCAATGTGTTAAATACTTAGTTTTCATATTGAGATCTTTAATCTGAAATATATTTTATATATAGTATGAAGAAAGAAATACAACTTTATTTTTTCCTCTATGGATTGTCAATTTTTTTCAGTACCATTTATTGTCGAGTTCAACCATCCATTTGTAATGGCAGTTCTCTTGCTATATCAAATTCTCACATAAGTTTATGCATGCTTCCCTGTTTTCTGTTCTATTTCATTTGTCTTTTTGGTCCTCCCTGCACCAATGTCATGCTATTTTTGTTACTATAGTTATATGAGTCTTGATATCTGGTAAGTTACAACTGGTAGCTATGTAAATGTTAATTCACTTTAAATTTTGTATATGGGTTTATCTAATCTACAAATAACACCAATTGTACTTCTTTACTATAACTATTTCTTTTCCTTGTCTTATTTCATTGGTAAGTATTTTCAGTACAGTGCTGATTATAGAAGAGGTGATCGATGTCTTGTTTTCATTTTAAAGGGAATGTTTCTGTTATTTTGACATTAATGTTTGCTTTATTTTTAAATTAACATGTTATATTAAAGAAGCTTTTTTTCTATTTCTAGTTTGCTAATAGTTTTAATAATGAATGATGATTGCATTTAATCAAATGCTTCTTCTGCATCCGTTGAGATTAATATGTCTTTGTCCTTAATTTCATAAATTGCTTGATTTCATAAATTATTAAAAAATACTCTAAATATTAAGCTATCCTGACATTTCTGGGATAAGCCCTATTTTATGCCATATTAAAAAAAAAGATGGTGTTGAATCTGTCAGGCTTTTATTTGGGATTATTGGATTATATGTAAGTATTCAAAAATCACCTTATTAGAAAGGCTTTCACTGCCATGCTTATAAAAGAACAGATTTCCCCCATCCATTACTCTATTTCCTTACTCTCCATTCTTCTCTCTATAGCACTTATCATCATCTGACATATTATATATTTATTTGTTTATTATCTGTCTCCCCCAAGAGAATATAAATTCAGAGGGAGCAGACCTTTATTTTGTTCACTGCTCTTCTGTATATAACATGAGCAGAATATTTGTTTAATGGACTAATGTACTTGAGATAATTATTTTATGTAAATGAGTAAATGTATAAATGAGTGCTATTAGCCCTTTTTTTTCTTTTTCTGTCATTGTCTGATTTTGATATTAAGGTTATTCCGACTTCATAAAGTTAATTGGGTAGCTATGGAACATTTCATATAAAGTATAATTACTCCTTAGGATTTGATAATGTCTAGTGTTTTCTGATAGGTAGGAAATGATGAATGACTTGATTTCTTTAATGTTATGGTTATCTTTAGGTTTCTAAAAAATTCTTCTTGAGCTATTTTTGGTAGTTAATATTTTTCAATAAAATTGTTGCTGCTGTCTACATTTTCAGATTAATTGGCATATTAGTTTATTATTGCTGCTGTAACAAATTACTACAAACTTAGTGGCTTAAAACAACACAAATTCATTATTTTATAGTTCTGGAGGTCAGAAGTCTAAAATGAGCAGTCAGGGACTTTTCCAGTTTCCAGAGATTGGCAGCATTACTTGGCTTACTGCCCCACAATACTCTGACCCTCCTACCTCCCTCTTGTAAGGACCCTTGTGATTTCAGTGGACCCACCTGAATGATAATTCATGATACTCTTCCCATCTCAAGATCTTTAACTGAATCACATCTGCAAAGTCCCTTTTGCCAAATAAGGTAAAATTTTCACAGGTATTAGGAATTAGGATGTGGACATCTTTTGGAGGGCCATTATTCTATACCTGCCACAATTGGCATCATATTTTTCATTGTATTTTCTCCTGTTTTTCTATATTTTGCCTTTTTAAATTTCAAAATACATTTATATCTTCCTCTATCGCTTTCTCTTTTAATCAATTTGTCTATTTTATATTATATTTGCCTTATTAACTATACCCTGAACAACTGTAGCAGGAGTGGAGGGTTTATTGTAAAGGTTGGAAAGGCATGGTCAGCCATACTGGCAGTTCTGTTCAAGTTAATTTCCTCCCACCTGTCATTTCCCAGTAGTTCATCAAACAAAACTACTTTCTTTGTACTCTGAGCGTTCTAAGTAACCCCTGTCAGCATGCTTCCTAACTCAGTGTTAAAGGTAATGGTTCATCCTAATCATTTTCACTCCTCGTCCCACTGTCGAACTGCTCATTCTCTACGACTGAGACCTCTGAGCTTCCTTTCTCTCGAGTCTCAGCTCTTGGGAATACCAAAGGAGGTGAGCGGTTCACCTTACTACTCCCTCGGGGCCAAGGCCTGGGCATGCGCACCCGCCGCGGCGGATTGGAAGCGAAAGCACGGGTCTCTGGGACCTGTCAAGCTGGTTCCGACATCTGGGGAATTAACGCGTCCCGCCCATCTCTAGCTCCGCGCCTCCGCCCTTGTTCCCTCTCGGCTTCCAGCTCCTACGAGCGAAAGCCGCTACAAAGGGCTTGAATGAAACGTGTGTGGGTTTAGTGAGTCGTAACCCACCAGGGAATCCAGTCTCCCCACAAACCAGCCTCTCTCGGAGGAGGCAGAAGAGGGGGAGGAGGCAAGGAGCCGAGCGCTGGGTTTCCCCCGCGCGCGTAGCGACTGGAGCGGCGGGGAGAGGCCGGGCCACCTCCCCCTTTCCGGCCATGCACCGCCTCGCCCGCGGCGGTTCCAGGCACCAGACTCTCCGCCCGGGTTGCGCCTGCTGTCGCAGCAACAAGCTCCTTCGGCCGCCGGCACCGTCCACCGAGGAGCAGCGTTCGCCCTCCCCACCCCCACCACCGATTCCCTTGTCCGCGAGGACACGCCGCCCAGCAGCCCGCGCCGCCCCCTGGTCAACTTTGAGCTGGAGGAGAAGCAACTTTGACAGTGGCCGCGGGTTTGGAATCCCGCTTCTCCTCGGCAGCAGTAGCCTCACAAGTCGCTGGGGTTAGGTGGGGCAAGAGTTTCCCGGTGCATCTGCGCGGCGTCTGGCTGTTTGCTACCCGTTTCCAGCGAGCCGGGAGCGGGGTTGTGGCTGCCAGTCATGTGAAGAAGGGCAACTTGTTTTTCTCTCCCTTTAGCGACCTCGGCTTACAACTGGATAAAGCGGTATTGAAAGGGTGTAAAAAGGCAGAGCAACTGTTATGAACTGGATAAGGCGCTATGGGAAGGATGTAAATAGGCAGAGCAACTGTTACCAAGAAGGCAACCGCCCAAAGGCAGGGAGGAACGTGGGGCTTGGTCCGGGCTTTTCCCAGTCGCAACATTAATCAACAGTCAGGTGTTGGTTGCAACTTTTCAAGGTCAGCCACCGGGAGCAGCGATTCCCTCTCTGAACCTTGGGGATACGCAGCGCTCGGGTTGGATTTGGCTGAGAAATGCACGGGAAGCCAAAAGAGGAAGGATTGTAGAGGGGGAGGGTTTGTGACCCAAGACCCATCCCCCAACCTCCCCGTAATCTCCCGTCCCCCACTGCCGGGGCGGGGGTGAGTTGTGACATGTGCTTAACTCTCAGCAGCAACTTAGGCAGCAGGTGTCGGTTCTAACCAGGAGCCGCGGCTGCTGGGTACGCCCTCACCGAGCCATGCGGGCCCCGGGCGCGCCTCTCGCCCGCACCTTGCGGTTGCTGCTTCTGCTACTGCTCAAGGTTTCTGCCTCTCCTGCTCTCGGGTCCGCTCTTTCGCCCAGGAACGAAACTTGCCTCGGGGAAAACTGTTCACCTGCACTGAGCCAGCGTCGCAGTAGGGACGCGTGGGGACTGGGAAATTCTGCAGGAGACCTTCTGAGAACCCGTGCGCACAAGGAGGAGGAGCAGGGGGCAGCGGTGCGCGCGGCGCCCTTGTGGGACCTAAGGGCCACCCGGGGCGGTGACCCAGGTGCGGGAAGAGGGGCGGAGGCGTCGGCCGCAGAACCCTCGGGACCTCCAGCCAGGCCATCTGGAGCCTGGAGGTGGAAAGGTGCCCGGGGTCAGGAGCCCCCTGGAACTTTGGGGAGAGGGAACCTCCCGGCTCTCCAACTCTTCCTGCAGACCTCAGAGGGGAAAGAGAAGGGTCCCAGAGGCGCTGGCATTTCTGAGCACGGTCAGGAGCAGAGTGTGAGGACAGAACCCGGAGCCAGCGACCTTTATTACTGGCCAAGGAGAGGCGGGAAACTCCAGGGTTCCCACCACGACACCTCACCCAAGATGGTCAGTGGACCGTCGGGGCACGAAGGGCGGACGATCGCACCCCCTGGCAGGGCGCTGGCCCAGAATGGGTCCTCAGGTGAAGGGGTCCACGAACGCGGGGGTTCCCGCCAGGGGAACAGCACAAACCGGCGCTTGCGACTAAAGAACCCCTTCTACCCGCTGACCCAGGAGTCATACGGAGCCTATGCAGTCATGTGTTTGTCTGTGGTGATCTTCGGGACTGGCATCATTGGCAACCTGGCAGTGATGTGCATCGTGTGTCACAACTACTACATGCGGAGCATCTCCAATTCCCTCTTGGCCAACCTGGCCTTCTGGGACTTTCTCATCATCTTCTTCTGCCTTCCGCTCGTCATCTTTCACGAGCTGACGAAGAAGTGGCTGCTGGAGGACTTCTCTTGCAAGATTGTGCCCTATATAGAGGTAATGGCTTCCAGGGGGTCTCAAACTACTGGCTTTACCCATTTCTGGGATTTATAGCATCAGAACAGCTGCGCCATGCACGTACCTAGCTGCTGAACCCCTTTACTTTTTTTCTGGGTCCCTCCTCCATTTCTCATGTCAATCATTGAGAAAGAGAGGCAGCTTTGTTCGCTCACCTTCAAACTCATCTGCTCCTGGATTGTGAAATAATTGTGATCTCATCATGTATAGAATTGTTTACATTTTAAATTTATCTCACTGAATATGGCATTTATATATATTTCTGATGTGGCACCTATCAGAGATTCTAGGGTTAATAAATAGCCACTCTGTGGTTGTCATTACCAGAACTCAGCAACAACAACAAAAAACCATGTATTGTTTATTGAGTAGTACTCCAACATGATTTTTCCCCATGAGGATTGTTGAATTTTTCTTAAATATCAAAATGGAAATACTATTTTATTTGACAAAGGAAATCTGCCTTTGTCAGTTGGCTTCATGATGTATTAATAACCTCCCAAATTAGTTTAAGTGTCCTTTGGCTGTCTGCCATGCCATCCCATCTAAATTCTATGTCATTTCTTATTTCTCTCCTTTTCCTTCTCAATTTCTTAACAGTTTTATTTATTTTGTATGAATGAGCTTAGGCAAAAATAACACTTTGGCCATCCTGGCACAGAATTCATATATATGTATATGTATGTGTGTGTGTGTGTGTGTGTGTGTATAAATATATATATATATATATATATACTATGTATGTACTAAGTATATAATATATACTTGTCATTTGTTAGTATATAATGGATTGGCTATTTTAAAGGATTGACTAAGACTAGAAAAATTTCTTAAGAAGAAGGGGGCATATAATAGTTTCCAAACTTTGGAAACAAAAATATTGCTGAGTAAAATTTTATTGTTTCATCTTACAGCTAGTGTCCTGAACCGTTATTATGGTAGTTGGAATTTGCTCTTTAAATGGCCTCTGTTTAAACACCAGCTCTTGGAAGGAGCCCAAGTGCTTTGTAGCCAGTTGTGTTTTTAGCCAGCTGGCCCTTGATTTCCTCCATTCAAACTGCCCATTTCATTTATGGAAGCAGAAGAAGGGAAACTGTAAATATTCCAGAGCCCCTGATCCTGTCTGGCACCAGAGCCAATGACACTATGTTCAACATTGTTCCAGGGCCTAAAGCTAGGGGATAAGTAAACAGAAAACAGTACCTACTTAGAAGAACCAAGGGAAGAGACAGTAAATAAGACCCTCTGTTATCCTGGCAGGGATCAGATGCAGAATCATTCCATGCTGGTTAAATCAGCTGTTGCTACTTTACCAAGGCCTAAGGTTTCTCTTGTTGCCAGGCGCCAAGTAGCTCTGAAATATCTAATTTATTTGGTAGATAGTTCATTTTTGAATTGCAGGGGAGGTAGTTGAATTTATGTAAGAGAAATGTGTCTATCAATTGCCTTTTCAAGGTCAAGATTTATGATTTCTCTGCTGGAATAATGCAGAAGAAATTGACATATGCAAGAATGAGACAAAAGTAAACTATAAAGTGAACAGGAGAATTACCCCCAGTAACGGAGAAGTGTATTGGCTTGTCTAAAATGTACTGGGCATGATGGAAGTCTTTATACATTAGAGGAAAAAACAATATAAAGAGAACAAAAAAAAAAAAAAGAAAGAAAAGAAACTGGGGAAAAAAGAAAAAAAGAAGTTACCCAGTTCTTAAAAAAAAAACTTTAAAAGAAAGGAATCCCATCCAAATTCAGAAAAGAATATAAAAACTTTCGTTAGTTTATGAGACCTCTGAGTTTTGAGTGATGGTATTTATCGAGTATGTCTTTTCTTTCTCTCTTAACTCTGAGGATTTTTTTAAAATGTATGTTTTCATTTTTATTTCATTTTTAAACTTAATTCTCTGCTCCTTAAGAATATTTTTTACCTTTTTTATTATTAAAACAACTGTTGTTATTTTTTTCTCTCTGTATTCCCCCCCTTCTTTATAGACCTATTTTTTTTTTTTTAGTTATTAGTACTAGGCTTTATTTTCCCCAGAGAAGCAAAGGTTAGAAAAAAAAAATTTACTCATTTTGTTTCTTTAAAAATTAGACTTTTTACTGTTAAAGTAATGAATGAAAATCTTAAGTTTCTTAAGTAGTGTTTCTACATTCCTATCCTATTCTTCTGAAATAATTTTATAATTCGTTAGTATGTTTTGTGAAAATAATTATTGGATAGTAGTTATCAGCTCTATAATTTCTGATGACGAGAACAGGAAATACAGTCCAAATTTCAAAATAAAACATTTCTGCCTCTAGGAGGCACTATTATTTTCACAGAAGTAAGAGAGATTGAGTGCCTGTTCCATGTCAGGTTCCCGAAAGAACAGACCCAAATGTGGAGATTTGCTTTGCAGGAAGTTTACTGGGGCATGCGCTCAGGTTCAACACCTAGTAGGGAATGAAGGAGGCAGGACTGGGCAGAGGGAGAAGTTGAACTGTGATCCAGATGCCGGAGACCTTGGCTGACACCACAGGAGCTCCCGGGCTGGAGGACCTTGCCTGGTGTCCTGAATGAGGCAAGACAGCCCGGACTTTCTGTCTCCTAAGGGACCAGTCACTGGATGGAAGTTGCTCCCAGGAAGCGGGGGCATAACCTCGATCTGGGTGGATCTCTCTAAAGGGCAATTCCTAGAGGGGGATGCAGCTGAGAGCCACCAACCACCAGTACTAGGGGGAATCAGCCCTGCATACCTGAAGGAATTTTGTGGGGAGGCAATCTGGGTGGGGAGCCATAGCCTGCACCACAGTGGCTTTTGAATTATCAGGTTAAATTAGAACCAGATGGCACTCTGATCCAACCCCCTGACTTTAAAGATGAAACATGAGGCCCAGAGAGGAGAAATGATCATCCTAAGCATATATACCTCGTCCGTGGAAGCCAGACTCATCTCAAGTTTGCTTATTAGACAAACATCTACGAGGCAAGAATGTCCAATGAGTGTTTCCTTTTTATGTCTGCTCCTTGGCATCTTTTATTTTTTTTGAAAGATTTTATTTATTTGACAGAGAGGTAGAGAGCACAAGTAGGCAGAGCGGCAGGCAGAGGGAGAGGGAGAAGTAGGCTCCCCGCTGAGCAGGGAGCCCAATGCAGGACTCGATCCCAGGACTCTGGGATCATGACCTGAGCTGAAGGCAGACGCTTAACCGACTGAGCCACCCAGGCGTCCCTTCTTGGCATCTTTTAAAAAAAAATTTTTCTACCCAATAGGTAGGTAAAAATTAACCCAGTTAACATCATTTGCTATATGATGAAATTTATAGCTTTTTATATTCTTAAGTTTCATCTTGCTTCTCATAAATTAACAGTAAGTTCCAGAGTTGGTAGCTCATTAAATTTTTAAAAACTGCAATCATCTGAGTCAATTGCACTTTTTAATGTGTCAAAGATGATTATTTTAGTGATCAAATTAAGCTATGTAGGTTACATTTTTATATTCTTAAAAATCACAAAGTGTTTTAGACTGGTAAAAGACACTATAAATAAGTATATTTGTTTAAACTTTCTCAAAAATCTTCCCCCTATGATTCGATATCTGTATAATCGTGAAATGATCACTACAATAACTCTAGTTAGTATCTGTCACCTTACATAGGTTACATTTTTTTTTCTTATGATGAAAACTTTTATAATTTACTTTCTTTCTTAACAACTTCCAAATATGCAATACAGTATTAACTGTAGTCACCATGTTGTGCATTACATCCCCATGACTTATTTTATAACTGGAAGCTTGTATCTTTTGATACCCTTCAAGAACCCCCAGCCTCTAGCAACTACCAATCTCTTCTCTGTATCTATGAGCTTAGGTTTTTTGTTTTAGGTTTTTTGTTGTGTGTGTATGTGGTTTTGTTGTTGTTGTTGTTTTTAGATTCCACGTATAAGTGAGATCAGGTGGTATACGTCTTTCCTGTCTGATTTATTTCATCTAGCAAAATGCCTCGAGGTCCATCTATGTTGTTACAAATGGCAAGATTTCATTCTTTTTTATGGCTGAATAATATTCCAGTGCATATATATGTGTGTGTATATGTGTATATGTACACCACATTTTTTTCATCCATTCATTCATCCATTGGGTTGAATGGGTAGACACTTGGGTTGTTTCCTTGGCTATTGCAAATCATGCTGCAGTGAACATAGGGTTGCATATATCTTTTCAAGTTAGTGTTTTCATGTTCATTAGATAAATACCCAAAAGTAGAATTGCTAGATCATATGATAATTCTATTTTTAATTTTTGAAGATTTTATTTATTTATTTGACAGAGAGAGAGAGAGCACAAGCAGGGGGAGCAGTAGAGGGAGAGGGAGAAGCAGGCTCTCTGCTGAACAGGGAGCCCAATGTGGGGCATGATCCCAGGAACCTGGGATCATGACCTGAGCCAAAGGCAGATGCTTAACTGACTGAGCCACCCAGGCACCCCTTTAAATTTTGAGTAATCTCCATTCTATTTTCATAATAGCTACACCACAGTTAATTTTATTAATCTTAAGAAATTTCTCAATTTTCTCTCCTATCTTTCCCTCTGCCTTCTTTTCTTCTACCATAGTTCTTTTTTTTCCCCCTACAACTTGAGTATTAGCATAATCTTAAGGAGATAGTGGAATTTGGGGAGAGTTGGGTTTGTGTAGAAAACTAGGAGGCGTTTCTTCAGCAGAAATTACATATCTTTGTAATTTACATTCAACTCTTGTTTTATTTCAATTTGTTGGCATAAGCCTTGGGGAGAGTAGCCAGCTTCCAGGGTCTGTTGCTAGAAAGTAGTTTTATCATATTTAATGTTGCTATGAGTGGGAATATACTGGGAAATGTTGTAGTTGATAACTTCTCTCTTTCTATTCCAGGATTCTGATGCCTTTGTAGCCCAGTGGTAAGTCCCTTAAGGATCAAGGGCAGATGGAATGGTAGGAAAACGGGATAGGAGAGAAGAGAATCTGAGTGGATGGTGGCCATCCTAACAGACACATCATTTTCAACTGGTTTATCAGATAGTCACCAGAAAAAACAAACAAACAAAAAAACCAGAACTATACTCAAAGTGATAGTTGTATGTGGAAAGAGGGGTAGGGGAGAGGGAGGGAGAGAGATGGATAGATATGGAGGTCTGGGTGTGGACTGCAATAGGAGATTGGCATAGGAGTTCCCTATCACACTATTCCTTTAAGGATCTAACAAATGATTAAAGCCAAATAATTCAGGCACTGAATGTGGCAACTGGAACAGATCTTTGCTCATTACTTGATGAAAGCCAACCAGAGTCAGTGTATCATCTGATTCAGATCCACTGCTAAATATGTATTTCTGTTTGGACATTAATTGGAAGTTTTGAATGAGGGAGGGGCTCGAGGGAGAAGGAGAGAGAGAATCTTAAGCAGGCTCCACACCCAGCACGAAGCCTGAGGCAGGGCTCGATCTCACAACCCTGAGATCATGACCTGAGCCGAAATCGAGTCCTTTGCTTAACCAACTGAGCCACCCGGGCACTCCTAACTGTATTTTTATTTTACTGGGATACAAGATTCCTGCATCAGGGTGGAGGATGGATAAAGGGAATGCATCTTACCAGGGCCTCTGGACCAGAGATGATTTGGGAAAGATCTACAGTGTTTTGTGATGAAAAGAACCAGATTCTCCAATGGCTTTAGAAATACTCGTTTTAAACTGAGTGAAACAAATGGCTCTTTAATTGCCTTAGATTGTAGTTAGCACTGACAGGTAAGAAAGGAAGGGTCCTGGAAGCTGAAGATGATTTACCATACAGGTATGCGATGCCACAAAGATTTCCTTGGAACCCCTACATTCAAGTAAGAGCACATTTATCATGACACATGGTAAATTTGCTTGAGTTGTAGATTAGCCATTAGGTATTCTGATGGACTTTTAAGTGGAAACATACAGTTTTATGAGCAATTTGAAAGTCACTAATAATAATATTCTCAGGGAAAATAAACTCAGTGTGTGCGAATGGTACTCAACAAATATTTTATGACTTCCCATTAATCCCTTTATAATCATTTCCTGCATTCCCATGCAAGTAAAAATATTTAGCTGATGACTTTTGCAGAAAGGATTTAAAAAGTTATAGAATGAGCTCTTATTTATAATGCCATTTATGAACAGTGTATGGCAAAGTTTACTGAATTTGGGTTCTATATAAGAAATAGAAGTTTTATTTAGCATAATTCCTCCAGTCCCATCCATGTTGATGTAGAAGTTGGGTATTCAACCTTTCTGATGGTTGAATAATATTCCATTGTATATATGGACCACATTTTCTTTATCCATTCATCTGTTGAAGGGCATCTCGGCTCTTTCCACAGTGTGGCTATTGCGGACATTGCTGCTATGAACATTGGGGTGCATATGTCCCTTCTTTTCACTACATCTGTGTCTTTGGGGTAAATACCCAGGAGTGCAATTGCTGGGTCATAGGGTAGCTCTATTTTTAATTTTTTGAGGCACCTCCACACTGTTTTCCAAAGTGGCTGTACCAACTTGCATTCCCACCAACAGTGTAAGAGGGTTCCCCTTTCTCCACAGCCTCTCCAACATTTGTTGTTTCTTGCCCTGTCGATTTTTGCCATTCTACCTGATGTAAGGTGGTATCCCAATGTGGTTTGATTTGAATTTCCCTGATGGCTAATGATGATGAACATTTTTTCATGTGTCTGTTAGCCATCTGTATGGCTTCTTCAGAGAAGTGTCTTTTCATGTCTTCTGCCCATTTTTTGACTTGACTATTTGTTTTTTGGGTGTTGAGTTTGAGAAGTTCTTTATAGATCTTGGATACCAGCCCTTTATCTGTAGTGTCATTTGCAAATATCTTCTCCCATTCTGTGGGTTGCCTCTTTGTTTTGTTGACTGTTTCCTTTGCTGTGCAGAAGCTTTTTATCTTGATGAAGTCCCAAAAGTTCATTTTTGCTTTTGTTTCACTAGCTTTTGGAGATGTATCTTGAAAGAAGTTGCTGGGGCCAATGTCAAAGAGGTTATTGCCTATGTTCTCCTCTAGGATTTTGATGGATTCCTGTTTCACATTGAGGTCTTTCATCCATTTTGAGTTTATCTTTGTGTATGGTGTTAGAGAATGGTCGAGTTTCATTCTTTTGCATGTGGCTGTCCAATTTTCCCAGCACCATTTATTGAAGAGACTGTCTTTTTTCCATTGCATATTTTTTTCCTGCTTTGTCGAAGATTATTTGACCATAGAGTTGAGGGTCCATATCTGGGCTCTCTATTCTGTTCCATTGGTCTATATGTCTGTTTTTGTGCCAGTACCATGCTCTCTTGGTGATCACTGCTTTGTAATATAGCTTGAAATCAGGCAACATGATGCCCCCAACTTTGTTTTTCTTTTTCAACATTTCCTTGGTGATTCGGGTTTTTTTCTGATTCTGTGCAAATTTTAGGATTGTTCCTAAAGTGTTCCAAAGTGTTCCAGCACTTTGAAAAATGTCATTGGAATTTTGATCAGGATGACATTGAAGGTATAGATTGCTCTGGGTAGCATAGACATTTTAACAATGTTTATTCTTCTGATCCATGAGCATGGAATGTCTTTCCATCTTTTTGTGTCTTCTTCAATTTCTTTCATGAGTGTTCTGTAGTTCCTGGAGTATAGATCCTTTACCTCTTTGGTTAGGTTTATTCTGAGATATCTTATGGTTTTTGGTGCTATTGTAAATGGAATTGTTTCTTTAATTTCTCTTTCTACAGTTGCATTGTTAGTGTATAAGAAAGCAACTGATTTCTGTGCATTGATTTTGTATCCTGCCACATTACTGAATTGCTGTATGCGTTGTAATGTAATTTGGGGGTGGAGTCTTTTGGGTTTTCCACATAAAGTATCATGTCATCTGCGAAAAGAGAGAGTTTGACTTCTTCTTTGCCAATTTGAATACCTTTTATTTCTTTTTGTTGTCTGATTACTGTTACTAGGACTTCTAGTACTATGCAAAGAAAGTCAATTATCATATGGTTTCACTTATTTGTGGAACATAAGGAATAGCATGGAGGACATTAGGAGAAGGAAGGGCAAAATGAAGGGGGGCGGAAATCGGAGGGAGGGATGAACCATGAGAGACTATGGACTCTGAGAAACAAACTGAGGGTTTTAGAGGGGAGGGGGGTGGGGCGATTGGTTAGCCCAGTGATGGGTATTAAGGAGGGCACGTACTACATGGAGCACTGGGTGTTATACAAAAACAATGAATCGTGGATCACTACATCAAAAACTAATGATGTATGTAACTAACATAACATAATAAAATTAAATTAAAAAAAAGAAATAGAAGTTTATGATATTCAAGTGTGAAATTTAAATAATTTCCTTAACTAGTGATTATACTGAGAATGCCATTCTTTTCTAAAGCTTGTCAGTGAAGTACACACAGAAATGGATTTTTCTTTACTTCCCTTCTAGAGATACTTGTTGGCATTCAGCCTGGAAGGATTATATATAAAACAGCAGTACCCAATACCTGATTAAAGAACAGTTTGAATAATTCATTATTTTCTATAATCCTTTTCCACATATGTCATCATTCATTCATTTACTCACTGTCCATTTATTCATCAAACATTTATTGAGCTTTCCTACTGTATTGGGTATGATAATAGGTGGGGATGGGAGTAGAAGGAGTGGGAGAAAAGGGGGGAAAGTTTCCAGAAATGAGTAACATCTGCATTACTGCTTTTAAAGTAACGTTCTACAGTGTAATGAGCACTATACTAGAGGTTAAAACAAGGTATTATGGAAGGTCAGGAATGGGTCCTGGAATGAGTCAGCTCACAGTTGTACTTACTTAGGACCAAAGATGGACAAATTCAAGTGAAAACTGTGCTCACTCTAATTCTTTTTCTATCATATTCTTATTATTAGTCTTCATAAATTCTACACAGCCTAGATCCCTGGTGAAAAGATACAAATACAAAAATCTTTTAATTCTTGCTTTCTTGTTTTCTCAATCTTTTGTGGGATAGGAAGCCCATAAGAATCATTGGCAAGATAATTTGGCAGATAGGACAGCCCTAGAAATTTTCATTTGGAATACAGAATTCTAAATTATTATTTAGAATACAATGCCTGAGATAACCGTCTCTGCTTTGGAATTATTAGTCCTTATTACCCATAAGGAATTAGGTAAATCAAATTTTAAAATTTTACTTAAATGATTGGTTCATTTAACAGTGTAATAATAGTACATTAAATTGAGTCCCTTTCTTCTGAAAATCTCAAAAATGTACCTATTACTTAATTTGACCTTAGAGGGGCGCCTGGGTGGCTCAGTCGGTTAAGCATCTGCCTTTGGCTCAAGTCCTGATCCCAGGGTCCTGGGATGGAGTCCCGTGTCAGGCTCTCTGCTCAGTGGGGAACCTGCTTCTCCCTCTCCCTCTGCTGCTCCCCCTGCTTGTGCTCTCTCTCTCTCTGTCAAATAAATAAATAAAATCTTAAAAAAAAATAATTTGATCTTAGAGAACCTAGGAAGAAAAGCTGAGAAGGGAGATATGTTAGACCCTATTATAGATCCCTTAGACCCTGTTATAGAAAGGGAAGCATAAAGAATGGACTTTCTCAAAATTGAATTAATCTTTCAAGCACAGAATCAGAGTGAGGACTTATCCTGAGTTCCCAAGGACTGCCAAGGTATCTGGTTATATCAACAAAGCATCCTTCAACAGCAAAAAGGAAGCAAGTATGTCTGGAAAAGCAAAATAGATCTGGGTTTATGATTCCTAGGCTGAGTAGGTGGGGGTCTATCTACCTTGCCTTTTACCCTTACCCTGCAGGGACCTTGATAGAATGTTTCCACCTTTACTAGCTCTTTACTAGATTTAACAGTGTCACATTGGAAGCACACGGATCTGTGTCTGGGGTGTGGACTATGTGCAGAAAGGGATGGGCAGGCTGCTCTGCAGTGAGATTTGTCTCTGGCATTGCACTTCTGCTCCCACCCTCTGGGGATCCTCTGGTCCTTTTACTTCCCAAGAATTGACCTGCCAAAGTCCAATAATTAACACAACCTTGTTGCCAAGACTAACTCTTAAGTATCCTCATTAGAATGGTATTCTTTGTGCCAGAGGAGATGATCTCATCTAAAATTTCAAGGTAGACTGGAGAATGGGGTTGCTGCAACCTCAAATATGGGGTCTATTTGAAAAGTAGGTATACATACTTTCCATAAAACTTCTATAAAACACAGGATATAATCACAGTGCAAGGCTTGTTCCTGAGACAGAATACTTTTGGTTTGTGAATTTATGATAGTTTTTAATGTTAGTTGCCAGCACACTTGAATGGTTATAGCATTAACAAGGCCAAGGTCACTGATTTGATCCAGGACTGGAATGAGTCATTTTCATTAGGTCTGTGACTGCTCAGGTTTGCCATTTTTTACTTCCTGCTCATCACTCCACCTCCGAGGGCCTTTTCTCCTATCTTCATTGTCTTCTTGGTTCCTATCTCTCATGTATGGGAAAAGCATCTGTTAATTCATTTACAGCAAGATGTGAGATTTAGAGATACATGTCTTTTATAGGAGGATTTATGAAGAAAAAGTACTTCCTTAATAGACTACCAAGGGTGGGATTTTGGTTAAGAGCAGAGAAATTTTGTCTTAAAATATTGTTTCTTGGTGTCATTCAAATCATAATTACCCAACCACAAATGGATGAGGAATGTGTTTTTAGTTTAGGTTTACTGTCATGTAAACTAATGTCGTTAAGAACAAAGGAAAACTGGTGAAAATTTATTATTGTTCTTTGGAAACTCATCAGAACCCCTAGGTGAACAACAGAAATTCCAGGATTCCAGGTCACTTTAAGATTGATTAGAAACATTACAATAATACCAACAACTGCTTGGGCTTGGGATAAATACTAATTATTGAGACTAAATAGATTCCTTAAGATCTGTTGATTTCATCCCTCTTAGGACAAATGATGTTAATCTTGCTGATTGGTATTTTTTATACTAATGAGCATTGACATACTTATAACCAAATTACAATGTTTTAGACAAGTTGTAGTAATTTTTTTTTTTAACTGCGAAAGAAATATACTGTGCTACAGAGGTCACATGTCACAATTGGTAGGAAACTTTATGTCAAGGTCGGACTGTAAAAGTAAAGAAAGATTTATAAAATCAACACACGTTTGGGAGTGCTATGTTAGCTTTTAAATAGTCTCAATTGTTTTTAAAATAAGGAAGAGAATGTTACCAAGCTTAAGCAAGAGGGAGGAAGGTGGAGAATGAGACTATAATGACAGCTGATGCCTTCAGTGTTTTTCCGGCATTGGGAATCAAGTATAGATGAAATATGTTGGGTATCATTGAAGTAAATGGATATTTGTGAGATGTGGGTGTGTCAGATTAAATCTCAGTAATTTTGATAAAGGGAAGAAGTCTTCTCTTTGTGGAAGAGCGGCTGTAAATGGCTTTATTTCATTTTAGAGATCCATGCGTGTTTGTAAGGGGTGAGGCAGATCTCTCCCACTCACTCTGTTTTGGTTTGGAAACACTAATGGAAGTGTATTACCACCCTAGTATCATGACTTGCATGCATTCTGAAAGGAAGACCTTTTGATAAAGGCCGTCTTATTCACAGCAGAGGCTCTGATAAACATGCTCTCCCCACTGGTGATCAAAGAAGTGCCTCTTTCCTGGAGAAGTTGCCCTGAAGTGCGGCAAGGGTAAGGATTATGGAAAATGCAAGAGGAAGCCAAAGGCAGACAAGCTCAAGCCATTTAGAGTTTCAAAGGAAACTCTACCCTGTGCTCCTCCTGCTTTTTTCCTGCCTGATTGTTAGGCCTGTAACCACAGACTTATAATAGATTATCATTCATGGTCCAAATGAATGGGTTTTCTTAACAATAATGCCCTTGTTTTGTGAGTTACTTGTATACAAAGGACAGCACAGAAATAGACGTACTTAAACATCTTTTTGAGGTAAAATATAAGTTAGGCTAGAGTACAGTTGTCATGGCTTTGGTTAGAAATTTCCCTATTTTATAAAAATCAGGATATTTCAGTCACTTCACTGTACTGAAGCATGTTGACTCAATTTCATATGAAAGAAATTTTGTTTGGAAGTACATGGGTCTTTTTCCCCCCATCATTGTTATCACTGATTTATATCAGAAAGTTTAGCAAAAGGTACCATTTATTTGATAAAAGTTGTACCTTCATAGCTTACTCTCATTCAAAATGGTTTCTTAGGGGGCACCTGGGTGGCTCTGTCAGTTAAAGCATCCAACTCTTGATTTTGGCTCAGATCATGATCTCAGGGTCGTGAGATGCAACCTTGCATTGGGCTCCGCGCTGGGCATGGAGACTGCTTGAGATTCTCTCTCTCCCTCTCCCTCTGCCCCTCCCCCCACCATCTCTCTCTTTCTCTCTCTCTCTCTAAAAAAATAAAAACACAATACTTAAAAAAAAAAAGATTTCTTATTTGTCTGTCTGCAGTAAGCTTCTGAGAAATGGAGCAACAGCTAAGACAATAGCTCAGGATCTTCCTGCCGGGATCCTAACTGTTTTTCGTAAAGCGTCCGTGTGTTCTTTGTTCCTATCATTTTGGGTGAACTCAAATTTAATGTAGTATGAAGTGAACATGGCGGCTCCGGTTTTCTCATGGCCTGATGTTTGTACCGAATGAGAACTTGAACAGTGGGAAGAATGCTTTGGCACCTCGGCTGCTGCTTTCCCACCTGAGTCCTCAGGTCTCGACTCTGTGCCTGTCCCCTGCCTTGACGCGATGCTGCAGGTCGCTGAGCTGCCAGAAGCCTCGCTGCCCTGCACATGGGCTGGGTAGGGGCTGAAGGCGCTGTGCTGTTGTTCCTCTGGGATACAGAGATGGGCAGAACATTGCTGTATGAAAGAAAGCTTTATAGAGTTGTTTATTTTGATTCTCTTTGCTTGTGCACTTTGATGCCAACCACCCTCAAAACACTCCATATCTCATTTTCCCAAATAGTTAAAAATTTCTGCTGTCAGCTTTCCTCTGATCTCGATTCTCAAAATTAATAGTCTTGTCCATTAGAAGTGTTTACAGTTCTGCTTTTGTTGACGTTAATTATTTCTCCCATTGCAGTTTAATTAATAGGAGATTGTATCTTACTCATTCCATCTCTCTGGATGTTGCTTCAAAAAAAGAAACTACCCCGTACCAGTTTTACTCCCAAGAGCAAATTTCTTAGTGACGTTGAATTTTAGCAATCAGATATGGTCATTAAATGCAGAAGATCCAGCATTTATGACACAGTTTTATAATTACATGTCATTGCACCATTCATCTTGGTAGAATTTCCAATGAGCTGTAAGTAAACACATATATTTAAAAATTGTGACTGAAATCTTTTCATGTTACCCCAATGTTTAGCAATCTTAATTGCATGGTTAGATTTTATGTCAGAGAAAGCGGAAATTAGCCCACCACCCATGATCCAGATGATTTTTATCAATTAATTTCTGAGGTTGATTCTTGACAAATGTTTAAAGCCTTCTATAAATAATTTGGGAAACTACTGAGCGGGAGCTTTGTACCTTTCTTTCTCTTTCACATCATAAAATCAAGTGCAGAAGTGAATTTACAGAAACCTACCTGAAGTAATAACACTGCAGGAGGGAGGAGGTACCCAGGACTGGCCTTCGGGCGGTTGCTGTTGGCAACTATGTAGTAAGCGCTATCTGCATTTGGGGTAGCGTTTTCCTCGGAGGCCCCAGCACTTGTGACCTTCCTGCTTCAGCTGGCTCCTAATTGAGGAGAACACGATCAGAGAGAAGTACGATTGGACAACAGGAAGCTGGGTACCTGCAATGTGTGTAGGAAACCTAGGAAGCTTCCCTCAATCTGTGATTCGTCAAGAGGACTACAGATCAAATACATTCTTTCAAACGCATTTGGTGCTCAGTCCGAAAGCTTTGGGGAACACGGCTGAAGAACTAAGCATCTTCAGATAAAGTACAATGTAGAATTCCTGAGCGAAAGTTGGAGAACATGTAAATCTTGCTTAAAATTTGCCCCAGCTTTTGTTACCATGTGCAAGGAAATATACAGAACCTAGAAAACATTTTTTGCTTTTTGAAGCAGCAAACGTCTTCTAATTAAAAGTGGATGTGCAGCACGGTTTATAACTATCTAAGGAGAGGCAGTCTAACACACCTGTCTTAATACATGTCCACCTGCATTCATTGGCTATTCTCTCTCATGAAATGCTTTGTAACAGACTGGGAGGGAGGTAGGTATGCAAATGCTAGCTCTTGTGCAAATTGGTCCAGATTTTATTTTTTTAAAGATTTTATTTTATTTATATATTTGAAAGAGAGAGCACGAGCAGGGGGAGGGGCAGAGGGAGAAGCAGGATCCCCACTGATCAGGGAGCCCAGTGTGGGCTCAATCCCAGGACCCTGGGATCATGACCTGAGCCGAAGGCAGACGCTTCACCGACTGAACCACCCAGGCACCCCTGGTCCAGATTTTAAATCTCTGTGTTTAAAATTAAGGAGATTAATTGGAGGAGAAGATGCTATCTCTTGAGTGTTGTGTGTTCTTTGTAAATAATGATCGAAAACTACCAAGAAATGGATGTGCCAAGCCTCTAAGAGATTGCCTCTCATCAGACTCTCTAGTATTTTGTCTGTTTTGTCAGTAGAAATGTTATTCATAATTTTAAGAGAATGCACTGCTCTGTAGCTTTGTTATTTGTGGACTGACTCTGGATATGTGGGCGACAGGGACACGCGACAAAGATTTGCGTTAGTGAAGATGGCACAGAAAGTCTTGCTGAGGATTTGTGTACATTTGATAGTTTGAGGATTTTTTTGTTTTGTTTTACATTCTTATAGAGAAATGAATCAAAATATTTGAAAAATATATAAAGTGAAGTTTCAAAAACCCATAAAATAAAATACTGCAATTTCTAAATAATACTTTTGATGCAGACTTTTAGAAAATAGCCAGTCCTCAGATTTCCATGCAAAGTGTGGCAATTACTGACATTAAGAAAAGTAATAATCTGATCTTAAGACAGTTGCATAGTGTGGACCTCAATTTTAGAATTATTTTGAATCTCTGGCATAGAGGCAAAATAAATTTCCATCAAGGTGAACCATTTGTTAATTTGAAAGTTAATTTTAAAAAGGTGTATGGAGGGTGCCTGGGTGGCTCAGTCAGTTAAGCATCTGCCTTTGGCTCAGGTCATTGATCCTGGGGTCCTGGGATCGAGTCCTGCATTGGGCTCCCTGCTCAGTGGGGAGTCTGCTTCTCCCTCTCCCTCTGCCCCTCCTCCCCACTCGTGCTCTCTCTCTAATAAATAAATAAATAAAAATCTTTAAGAAAAAATAAAAAGGTGTATGGAGAGTTGACTTTTTATGACAGTCATATTGGATGGTTATTTCTTATACTGGTATTTATGGGAAACTTTCTGAAGATTTTGTACAAGAATCGTGGTTATAAGCTCAACCATGTCGTCTTGATCTGCCCTGATCTAGATTATGAATCATACTTTTTCTTCAGTTTTGCTTTTCATACACTTAAGCCCTCATTATATCTCATTTTCAGACTGTCTCCACTAAGAGTTATGAGAATAGTCAGGGCATGGATGCGATGTCCTTATTTTCCATAGTGGAACCAGTAGACACTGACTAATGTTTAGCGTGTAAAAAAGGGGAGAGTATTTGACATTGGAACTCTCATAGAATCCATAAGGCAAGTTGCCATCATTCTGGGAAGAGTGACAGCTTGAATGTAGCAGATAAACAACTAATGTGTTGAGTGTCAAAATTGTTATGACAAATGGTTTTCCTTTTTTCAACATGATCCCTTTGAGTTCTAACAAATTAGACAGGAACATTATATATATATATATAAATCTGTTTCCTTGCCCCTTTGCCAAGGCATGACCTATAGCTGTGCTTCTTGAACATTCCCACTAGCAGACAGAGGAGAGTGAGTGCACATATCCGAGAGCCTAGGGTACACCCCAAAACATCCTTCCCACCTACAGAGTTTTCGTCTCCTGTTTCATCTTAAACCTCATGAACGTTTTACCTTCTATCCTCATTGTCTTTATTTAAATATATAAATAATGACTACATTTATTAAAAATTAAATTATTTCAATTTCCTGTAAATAGTTGAGTAAATTTGATGCTCCCAGATGATTACTGTGTTTATCTTGTGCCTTTGAGAACTACCTTCCCCCTTTTGGTTGACTATGACCTCCTTAAGGGGAGGAATTGTTTCTTGTTGTATATCCCCAGTATCTAGCAGAGTGCTTGGGCCAGAGTCCATAGCAATAAATGTATGCTTGTGGTGAATACGTGTTTGTGTACACATTAGAGAGTGTGTAGGATGTTTGTAAATATTTTACAGGCTACTGAATGATAGTATGTTTACATTAGGAACATGCATTTATATTCTCTGTGTGAAAAAAAATATGTACATGTTTTTGGTTCTTAACCTTTAGTTGATTTATTTAGGTGTCTGGACCATATGCATATAAGAGTTTGCATGCAGTGCTCTGTGTGGTCGGCGTCAAAGGGTTTTCTGATCTGAAATTTTCCTGTGGCTGGTACATCTAGACATTGTTTCTGGCTCCTTTTTGCATATTTTCATGGTTATGTTTTCTATCTCCCATCTTTTGATATTCCTTCAGTATCTCATATAACCTTAAATTTGATAAATGTACTTAATTCATGATAACTGTACTTATTTTATGCCTACCTGATCCAGTAAGTTGCTTCTTTGGGCAACATAAATTCATAGTGGTGGATTGTCTCTTGCATATTGTGATTTTTAATTGTGAATCCATGTTCCCTCAGATTTTATCTGTGGATTTCTGTGGTCTGGTGCATTCTTCCAAAGAGGTTTTGTGTTTTCTTCTACCAGGTGCCTGGGACAATTTAAAATTGTAATTTGGTTTTTTTCTGAGCCACATGGATGGTGTGAATTCTGGCCTTAGGCCAGTGTAAATTTGAGCTCCTGGTTAGAATTTGCTCTTTTTTTTTTTATCTCCAGTTCACCTAGATCCAAATCAAATAAGGTTGACACGTTTCTCTACTATTTCCTTCTATTTTTCCTCTTCATACCCATGAAGATGTCACTATTCGGGGAGTTCCCAATTCATAAGGGGATCTTTGACCTAATCCCCACGTACACTGGCTCTAGCTTTGTTTCCTGCCTCTGTGTACTTGGGCACCTGCCCCACCACCTAGTTAAAACCAACTTGAAACTCTCATCAGGATTGGCAGATGTCCCTAGGGCAAGCATGCAACATGGAGGGGGAGGGGTCACTGACCTGTTTGGCATTTGTTTTTTCATTGATTTTGACCCCTGGAGAATTTCCCTTTCTTGTTTTCCACAAGTGTATGTATTTGAAAATAATATTAAAATACTTTGCATTTAGGAGAAATTGGAGATCTTTACTCATTTGTTGGAATTAATAAGCTCTTGAATGTTTGCTGTGTGTGAGGCATGCTATTGACCCACACACTGGAAAACATGACTATCCTTTTCAGTAATGAAAATGGGATGCACTCAACTATCCTTACTCCTTACCTGGATCTTCTGGTGGCCGGCATTTTCGTGGTGACTGAAATTCTTGAGGTGTCTCTGCTCTTTTCTAAAATAAAGTGGTATTGGACTAGCTGATCCTTATGGATCCTTTCAGCTGTAAAATTTTTTGACTCCATGACCCTTGAACCACTGCATTTCTTTATTTTCCCCTCCTATTTTTATCTTACAATAATTCAGCTAAAGACACCAACCCAGTTACCCATGCCTCATTCCAGGAAATTTTTTTTTTTTTTTTGTCCTGTTTTGCCGATCTGTATTTACTGCCTAGTGTTCTGATCTTTTAGAGATCACCCAGAATAAATGTGTTCCGTGTTCCTCCCACAGGTTGCTTCCCTCGGAGTCACTACCTTCACCTTATGTGCTCTGTGTATAGACCGCTTCCGGGCAGCCACCAACGTGCAGATGTACTATGAAATGATCGAGAACTGTTCTTCGACAACTGCCAAGCTTGCTGTTATATGGGTTGGTGCCCTACTGTTGGCGCTTCCGGAAGTTGTTCTCCGCCAGCTGAGCAAGGAGGATCTGGGGTTTAGTGGCCAAGCTCCTGCGGAACGCTGTGTTATCAAGGTCTCCCCAGATTTACCGGACACCATCTACGTTTTAGCCCTTACCTATGACAGTGCAAGACTGTGGTGGTACTTTGGCTGTTACTTCTGTTTGCCCACACTTTTCACCATCACCTGCTCTTTGGTGACTGCAAGGAAAATCCGCAAAGCAGAGAAAGCCTGTACCCGGGGGAATAAACGACAGATTCAGCTAGAAAGCCAGATGAACTGTACAGTAGTGGCTCTGACCATTTTATATGGATTTTGCATTATTCCTGAAAATATCTGCAACATTGTTACTGCCTACATGGCTACAGGGGTTTCTCAGCAGACAATGGACTTGCTTTATATCATCAGCCAGTTCCTTTTGTTCTTTAAGTCCTGTGTCACCCCTGTCCTCCTCTTCTGTCTTTGCAAACCCTTCAGTCGGGCCTTTATGGAGTGCTGTTGCTGTTGCTGTGATGAGTGCATTCAGAAGTCTTCAACAGTGACCAGCGATGACAATGACAACGAATATACCACAGAACTTGAACTCTCACCTTTTAGTACCATACGCCGGGAAATGTCCACGTTTGCTTCTGTGGGAACTCATTGCTGAAGGACAACCTTTTGTTTGGTTAGATTTATTTGATTTTCAGATCCTGTGAAAGTTTTTACTTCATATTTTTCCCTCCTGGGGGAAAAAATGCAACAAAAGAGAGAAATATTAACTACTATAGAACTGATTCTGCAAATTAATATTTGTGCTTTGAAAAAAAAATGTTTATATTTAGTTATTTAAGAAATATGAGGAGGCCAGTAGTTTTAGGTCATTTTATCTGGTATGGTGCTAATATTTTATTTGAAAAAAGTTACTGCACCTTAATTAATTGCTAACTTTCTTTCTTTTAAAAATATAATCAGTGTATATTGATTATAGCCATGTGCTTTTGTAGGTTATTTTATGTTTGAGTTGTGATTGGAAGTATATTGTATATGGTATCGTGAGATATTAAGAAGCATTCACAAAGTAGCACCAAATAAATTATACTTTATTCTTTAATGTCATTGTCAATCTACTTTTAACCAAGATTCAATAAATCTTTTAATTGCCTTAAATACACAATTACTGGTTCTACGCACAATTTAAAATCAGCCTTATTGTTTTAAAATTCTATTTTCCTTTAAAGCAGGTAATCATGTTACAAAGCAGTTTTTCTAATAGTACTATTTTATGTGCATGATTCATATAAAACTATGTTGTATGTTCAGACAAAATTGTATTTTTAATATTCAGATACAGATGTAAGATTACTTCCAAATATTTATAAAATATGAGTAGACAGCAGAGTTACTATTATTTATCTCTGAAGCATCATGTAGAGCTACAAGTTTTCCCATTACGATATGAGCAGAATCAAGGACTAAAACACCATGTATTTATCTAATTTCCTCTGAACATTGACCTTTGAAGCACTCTGAATTCTAACTTTTCTCCTTTTAAAAAACAAACTTGGTTAAATCTGTGTGACTTAATTTCTTTAAAGGAATGAAAGTACAGTAGTGGAATAATAAAATATATATCTTGATTAGAACACTTGAATATTCAAATACTACCTTTAAATTGATATTCCATAAGCTTCCAACAAAAAAACTAACCCTCTCCTTTTGAATTATTTGATTCCCCTCAGGAGTTTAAGTTCCAGCAGTTGTGTAGGATGCCTGCCTCTAGGATCCCTGTAATAGATCTCTGGAAAACTTCTCGAGGATGCCTAAACTCGGTTTGGGCTGCTGAGCATATCAACAATTGTGATTCCACAGTGTCTCTCATGATATTTAGTCAACTTTATAAATCATAAAACATTGACTGAGCACATGATGTAGAAAACGTTCCGTGAAATTACCTGTAGTAAATAAAAGTAACGAGAGCTTAGTGTCAGACTTTATAAAACCAGGCAGGAGTGGGATAAGAAGGCAGGAATAAGATAAATGTGTAAACAACAATGGTATAATCTGGGACCTTTTAGGGAGATGTAATGTCCCACGATGGATCAGAGAAGAGAGAGAGAGCCATCAGAATTGAGGAGATTGTGAAAGGCTGTGTAAGATAACTGGATGGTTAGTCCATTGAGAAGGTTGATAAAAGGTAGTGTGAGGAGTGGACACTCCAGGAGGAGGGAGCCAATTGAACAAAGGAATAGAGGGAGGACTTATGGGGTATGACTGAAGAATAAATGAATAGTCTATTTTGGCTCCTGTACTATGTGGGCATAGCAGGAGGGGAAGATTGAAGGCGGGGAAATCGGAGGGAGAGACAAACCATGAGAGACTATGGACTCTGAAAAACAAACAGGGTTCTAGAGGAGGGGAAGCGCGTGGGGGGATGGATTAGCCTGGTGATGGGTATTAAAGAGGGCACGTACTGCATGGAGCACTGGGTGTTATACGCAAACAATGAATCATGGAACACTACATCAAAAACTAATGATGTAATGTATGGTGATTAACATAACATAATAAAAAAAAAAAAGAAGCCTCGTGCAATATGCTGATGAAAATATGCATTGAGACCATATTATAAAAGGGTCATGTTTTGAAAGATGTTTAGATGGAGTCCTTCAGGAAATGTGGCTTGGTTTTAATGGTTTTTGAGCATTGGAGAAACATCATTGCAACTCTGTAAAAGGAAGATCAATTTGAAAACAGTTTCAACAGGCTGTTGGGGAGAGTCTAAAAGTGAAAAACCAATTAGGAAGCTATTATAAAGGTTGAACCAAAATGAGGGCAGTTGGGACTCAAATTTCTTTTTTTCTTTTATCCTTGACTTTTGACTTTTCAGTAGTTGAAACCTACACCTTCTTACTGAATCCTATCTCTGTCAAAGTAGAAACTTTGATAATTCCAATGAAGTTGTCCCAAGTGTAAAGTGGTTTGGAAGTTTTCTCCATAGCCTTGCTCATTGCTTTCTCATAAGAATTCCTGCAGCGTATTTTTTTTTTCATTGTTACCCTTTTATGCTCTACTTTTCTCTAATCGAGATTCTGTCCCATGTCTTCCCCTCCTCAAAGTTTCCTTAAAAAGAGAAACACACACCTAGATTAAGTCTGATAAAATTTTGATTGGCCAGATATCTCTACAGATAGTGTTTGAGTTCATGAACAAAATCAATTCAGTAGTTTCAGGATAGTCAGCAAAACTCTTTTCAAAATATCTACACCTGTATCTACAACTGGATAGCATAATCAATTTAGCATTTCTTGGATGATTCACAATTCTGAAGGCTTCAAATCTATGACTTCAAAAATCAACTCATATTTAACTTGATGAACCTTTATTAAACTTCTTTGTGCCTGGTGCTAGGCAAGGTAGTTAGAACACATAATTTAACTTCTCTTAACCTTAAGATTCCTGCCATCAAGTAGTTTATTTGCCGAAAGGGGCATATTTATAAGCAAATAAAATTTAATGTGCTAATTGCAGTGTACATGAAACATGGAGAGGTTGGTGAGAAGCTGAAGGTGAACAGACTTTGAGGACCCAGCAGTTGGAAGGAGGTAAGAACGAAGGCTTCACAGAGGAAGATCAAATGCTTATTGTTCCATATCAGATCTAAGTGATTTTAGATCTAAGTGATTTATGTTGAATGAATGATGAATTTGTGTTTATTCTAAGGAAATGCTGATACTTGTTTTTACAAATACATTCTTAATAACTCTTTTCCCTCATTATTTGCTTTTTTTTCTCATAAAAGTAGAATTAGAATAAAGGTCCACTTCTTTAATAATTATGGTAAGATTGATTTTAGCGTGTTATAAAAAGTATGCAAGTGATACTGAGTGTAGAGCATTCGTTAAGTAATGGCTGTTTCATTGTATCTCAACTCACTTATTCAACCAATAGTGAGTACTACTATATGTTAAACACTGTTGTGGGTGCATGTGCTGTAGAAACTGGACCAAATAAATTTAAAAGTACAATATACAGTATGTTTGATAGTGAAAAGTAACATGAAGAAAAGGAGTAACAGTATAAGCTGAGGTTATAAAGAAGACTTTACTGTAAAGGTAACATTGGAGTAAACAAGTTACATAGCTATTTGGGGGAAGGGCAGAGGGTACAAAAGCTCTGAGGCAGGAACACTTTTGATAGGTTTCAGGAATGTAAAGTGGCCAATGTGGCTGGAACAATTGGAGGGAGGAGAAGAGAAGTACCAGATGAGATCAGAGAGCTAAAAGGATGCCAGATGATGTAGGGCCTGGGAAGCTATTGCAATGACTGCTGTTTATGCCTGTTAAGGCTCCATTCCATGATTTTGGAGAGAGGAGTGACATGACCTTTTAAATAACATTTACTTACTTAATTTTAAAATTAATACAAAATTTTTATTAAAATATACAGTAAATTCACCACCTTTCGCGTATAGTCCTGAGCACATTGTTATGTAACCACCACTAAAAAGTACTGAACAGTTCTATCATTCTAGGAAGTTCCTCCATGTGTCTTTGTTGCCAACTCCTTATTTCACCCCCAGGCCACCTATTAATCTGTTTTCTGTCCTTACACTTTACCTTTTGCAGACTGTCCTATAAATGGAATTATACCATACATAGCCTTTGACTCTGGCTTTTTTAACTTAGCATAATATATGGGATATTCACCCATGTTGTTGTGTGTATCTGTAGTTTGTTTCTTTTTATTGCTAAGTAATATTCCATTGTATGGATGTATCACAGTGTATCCCTCTCTTTCCCAATTGAGGGACATCTGCATTGTTTCCAGTTTTTGGTGATTATGAATAAAGTCACTATTAACATTGATGTATAGGTTTTTATGTGAACGTAAGTTTCTGTGTCTCTGGTAAACAGCTAGAAATTTTGGGTCACTTGGTAAGTCCATTTTTTAACTATGAGAAACAACCAACTGTTTGCCAAAGTTGCTATACCATTTTGCCCTCTCACCAACAATGTATGAGAGCTCCACTTTCTCCATATTGTCAACAGTACTTGCTAGTTTTTAATTTTTAAAAATTTTAGCCACTGTAATAGGTGCATAGTCATATCCATGGGTTTTGCACTTCTCTAATCAATTTTATTTTTTAAAAAGATGAACCAACAGAAAAATCAAAAGACAACAACAGTGAACACACAAGTTCGCTATTCACCTGGAATCACAAATTATTAACAGTTTCTGTGCTTGCTTTATTTTTTCTCTATTTTTTCCTTATTGTTTGAAAATAAGTTACAGATATTAGTGCTGCTTCACCCGTAAACACTTCGTGTATCTCCTAAGACCAAGAACATTCTCCTGCTGAACTCAGCATCATTATCACAGCCAAGAAATTAAACACTGAAACAGTCATATTTCCTAATATTCAGTACATTTTCAAATTTCCCAATTATCCCCAGTAATGTCCTTTATAGGAGTTTCCCTTATAGAATTTCCTTCCTAATCCCTCCCCTCTTTCTTGGTTCTTTTAAATTTGGAGCATTGCTATCATCTTAGATGGGGTTCCTGAAAGCAAAATCAGAGGAGGATTTAAGTGCCAGTGACTTATTTGTTCCTTCTTTCCTATTTTTGAGAAATATTGGTCTATAGTTTGTATGTTTTTCCTTATGATGTCCTTGTCTGATTTTATTATCTGAGTAATACTGGCTTCAGAAAGTGAGCTGGGAAATGTTCCATTCTTAATTTTATGAAAGAACTTTTGAGGAGTTGCTATTATTTCTCCTTAAATATTCAATGGGACTCATGAGCAAGGTCATCTTGGTTGAAGCTTTTAATTGTGGGAAGAATTTAAATTACTAATTCATTTTCATGATGTGTATGGCAATGATTATATTCAAATCCTTTACCTCTCTGAGTCTTATAGACTTTATTCATACAGGGATTTCTGTTTCAGACTCTGAATATTTCATACTCAAAAAGTTCCCTGATTGTGTGAAAAGTCTTGGGTCCATTATTTACCACATGAGACACCATCTCTTTTCCAAGTTAATTCTGAGCCATGGGATCAAAATCTGATTAAGTCTATGGTGGGCTAAGCACCCAGGTGCTTCTCTTAGGGACCTCACTTGGACAAAAATTGCCTTAGATGTTCTAAATAACTGTGATGACTCCTCCTTTGTTCATTTTAGCCTTGTACAATTCCTTAGAATTTCTAAGAACTTGTGACTGAATTATAAGTATATGAATATTCTCTCATGTTTGATAGTTCTAGGGACCCATAATATTGAGTAGATGAATTAATACATATCTGAAACAGTGTCTTTCATAGAGTAAGCACTCACTGAGTATTAGCCACTATTATTATATCAATATTGTCAATACATATCAATATTATTATGTGCTACAGTTCCTAGCAGTACTATGAACTTCAAAAAAAACCACACACTTCATTTTTCCTCACCTCCATAGTTACTTAGCAATACTCACACTGTGTCAACCAGAATGTTCCATTTCAGGACTACCGAGATGAAGAGCTGGCCTGACACGACAGAAGATGCCGTTACCATCAGATATTCAAAACACAGACTTACACTCCTGCAGACTAGTCCATATTCCTAAAGCTCATATCAGTGAGCAAGCAGTTATATCAGCCTTATGTCTTTGGCATGCCACATGTCCTGTGTTCACAGGAGAGGCCCTACCCTCCTTCTATCCCGCACTCAAATACTATGTGTTAATTAGCAGCAGGTGTAGCAACTTCTCCCCTATAATCACACCTGGTCCTGAACTAGAAAATGTTTGTCAGGGAGCTTGGTTCCTCTAAGAAACATTTAAGATACTCAGATAAGATATTCAGGAAATTTTCTTCTGCAAACTTTGCCCCTCATTTTAAAAATAGTTGGGCTTTTCTAGTCTTCAAGGATTCTCCAAGGTAACAGTTTAAAGCCTCTTCCTGATCATTTGAATTCATCTCCAATTTTAAAGTACTCTTTAATTACGTTCTGTTGGTTCAGCTTTCTATGTTCTCTTTCTAGGAAGAGTGTTCCCAGCATATCTGATTATGGCTAAACTTTTTCATAAAGAGGGAGAAAAAAAACATGTTAAAGTTTCTACAATTTCACAATCATGTTTTATGAGTATTCCCTTCCTCCTTTTTTCCCCCACAATTTAGATATTTTGGTTTATTTCTATGTCTGCTTTTATATCAGCCCTTAAAATTCAAGTTATTTTTCTGTATATTCTTGATAAAATATGCAACTATTATTCAAAAGATATAAAAACGTATTTGAATGGCCTCTTTCTGAGAGTAGAAAAATACATGCTATATTTTCTTTGGCCTGGTCTTTTAGTGAATGGGCAATTGAAGAGTATTTACTGAATACCTGTTGTGCTTTGCTACTTATGCTGTCAGTTTTTTAATTTGAAATTACCCAACATAGGGCTTATGTAATAGACTGGAATTACATTACTTTAGAGCTCAAAATGATCTCAAACTTCTGATATTACCCAGCTCTTTCTTTATGTATACAGAATGGATTCTCTGAAAAGTTAACTGACACAGCAAGTCATGTAATTTGACCCTGGTTAAGTATCGATTTAGTATTGGAATTCTAAGATTAGGAGATCTCCTTCCAGGAATTATAAAAAATAATTCTTTTCTACTTAACTGATACACTTAAAACAATCTATGAAACACTATTTCATTTGTGTTAATTTGGATAACACAAAGTAGGTGTTCAATACTTACTCAATGAAAGAATAAATAAATCTTTAAACTGAAAGAATATGCAGAAAACACAGTTTAGCAAAAACAGATGGAAAACCAGGGCTGTGAGTTAAGAAGCAGCAGCAAAAGAAAAAGGAAGAAAGTAAGGTTTTTGGGCGCCTGGGTGGCTCAGTTGGTTAAGCGACTGCCTTCAGCTCAGGTCATGATCCTGGAGTCCCTGGATCGAGTCCCGCATCGGGCTCCCTGCTCGGCAGGAAGTCTGCTTCTCCCTCTGACCCTCCCCCCCTCATGTGCTTGCTCTCTCATTCTCTCTCTCTCAAATAAATAAATTAAAAAATCTTTAAAAAAAAAAAAAAGAAAGTAAGGTTTTTCATAAGATGGTTCAAACTGTAAAATTAGCAGTCCAGCATTAATCAAGTGATATTAGATACATAGTTATGGCCATGTACACAGTATATGTTCTAGACAAATTATAACATCTGGGTGCTACAATGGAATCTTCAAAATTCTCCACCCTAAAGTTATTGAGTCCAAGTATCTAAAAAGTCACTTTAATATTCTTCCCGTTTCATTCCTTCCCTCATTCACTCCCTGCATCCAGTTAAACACTGCACTGCCCAACATTGTGCTAAATCCTAGAGACCTAACAGTATATGAATTAGATACAGTTCGGGCCCTTTTGGAGTTTACACTATGGCAGCACCTTCAGGCATTAAACATTATTTCCTCAATCAAATATTTACTGAAAGCGTGAGTAATGCTTAGAAAGAAAAGCTCGGAAAGAAAAGTGCTCTGAGAGTATATCATAGGGGAAACTGACCTAGTGGTAATATCCAAGAACATTTCCTGGAGGAAGCGCTAGAAAAGGACTGGAGGGTGATGAGCCCAGGCAGAGGGCAGTTTTGCTCTATTAGTTCCGCTTACCAGCCGCTTGGCTTTCCGGACTTTCGGAGTTTGGTTCCTCGGTCAACTGCACTCCGGAAGTAGATGATCTTCCTTCTGACGAATCAGCGGAAGCTCAATAGTAGCCTAACGCTGCGTCAGAGTGCGCACGTCATTCGCCTCACTTCCTCTCCTCACGTAGGCATTTTATCATCTCACATCATCCTCGAAGAAGGGTGAGTGTAGCACAGTGAGATATTTTGCAAGTATGCGCGAGAGCACATTCACCTAACTTTTATTATAGTAAATTGTTATAACTGTTACGTTTCATTATTGCTGTTAATGTCTTACTGTGCCTAACTTATAAATTAAACTTTATTATAGGTGTGTATGCCTAGGGAGAAACAGTATATATAGGGTTCAGTATGTAGTGTATATATATATATATATGCTGTGATTTCAAGCATCCACTGGGAGTCTTGGAACGTATCTCCTGTGGATAAGGGGAGACCGCTGTACTTTATTAAGGTTCTTTGTGGAGACAAAACAGAGCAAGTTCAAGAGCTAAGAATGGCTGGTTGGCATGCAAAGGAAGGTTGGCAACCTAAGGAAGGTTGGCATGCAAAAAGCCAAGGCAAGCGTGAAGTAGCATGAGGACAGAATTTGTATGAAACAAATTGCTGTTCATCTACAATGGGTTTTCTTTTTTTTTTTTTTAAAGATTTTATTTATTCATCTGAGAGAGAGAGAGACACATCAAGAGAGGGAACACAGGCAGGGGGAGCGGAGAGGGAGAAGCAGGCTTCCCGCCGAGCAGGAAACCCGATGCGGGGCTCCATCGCAGGACCCTGGGATCATGACCTGAGCCGAAGGCAGACGCTTAACACCTGAGGCACCCAGGTGCCCCAGCAATGGGTTTCTGTTGTATGTAGCTAGAGTAACTTCACTTCGTCAATGTTAGACTGCCCTTGTATGGTTCCTAGAAGACCACCTATCATGGTTATTAGAAAACTGACTTCCTATATATTTGAATGTAACAGCCTCACAATTCTCAGTCTTGATTTTTCATTTCATTTTGCTGAGTTGTGTTTCCACACTTGTACCCCAAATATTGCAATCTGAAATAGGATAATAATAAATCTGACTGAAGAGATTGTATTGGTATAAGTAGAAGACAATTATTATTTACTATCACAGTTATGAGATCTTTGGTTCCTGGAATTTTGGTGCATTCTATACATTTGTAGAGGATTAGAAGTCTTGTGGCTCAAATGCTCAGAACTTAAAGAGTGATTAAAAAAAAATAGTATACTTTAATCAATCTCAAAGTGAGCATCCTCTTGAACTAATAATACTTTAATCAATCACATAGCTATTAAATGACATTTCCATTTCCTGCTAGTCCAATTGTTGTCAATTCTACAAACTAAATTAAACATATTTTTCTTGAATTTTTAAGAAATATAAATAACTCATATGTAATACATTCTGTGAAATCCATAGAAACCTTCTGCACTGAATGCCTTGCTGTATGACAGACATGTGATTTTTATATACCCTGAATTTAAGCATAACCGTACACATTTAAAATTTTTCTATTTAATCATAATTTATTTTCCTGAATTTTAAGAAAAATGGTCTCTTGTAATATTTCTTTTATTTGTATTTGTTTTGATAATGTATTTAGAAATCTAGGCCAACTAGGATTTCTTTTCCGTAATCAAATAAACTATTTTGAACTTGATAAAATGTGAAAGTTTGTCTCAGACGGAATTTGGAAGTTTAAGGGAATAGTGTCTCTGAGAGAGAGAGAGAGGGAGAAGGAGATGGAGAGAGAAAACATTTGAAATGTCTAGAAGGGCTTGTGATTTCAAAGTAGTTTATATAAATGACATAATCATATTTTTCTATCTACTTCTTCCTCTAATGACTTTTATTCCTGAATATTTTATTGTTCTAATTCTGTTTACCAATTAAGTGGGCTCTGATTACTAGTGCTTCCAAGGCATGGTACAGTGACCTAAGTCATGAAGCATTTTGGTAATGGAGAAATTATGTTGGGATGTGCTTTACTCATTCTAAAAACACATTCCATGTTTCTGTATAAAAGCAAGTTTTAGACATGTAGATATTTAAAATATCTTACAGCTTGTTTCTGTCACATTGGCATTTCAAGTTTAAAGCCTAAAAATTTTAAGAACAGTTTGTAAAGATGAATATGTTCTTTTGTGAAATAGCATGAGGACATGAGGGACACCACAAATCACATTTGAGTCCCTGAAAGTCATGAAGGTCACGTTTTCTTTTATTTTGAAAATATGCTTTTGTACCATATAATTAGGCTAATGTGGGCAAGTTCTTTAAGTTGTAATCTTGCCTTTATTACTCCTGGAATGAAGACTTTTTTATTTGTTTGTTTTTTGTCTCTATATTTGATTAGCCTTAGTGACTTGGTGTTAGGGCAGCCTTCTATCCTGATTTACTCTGATTTGAATTCCAAATTGATTGAACAAACCCCACATTAATAGGTTGGCATTATTCTATGGACATAATACAGTGATTGTTGGAGAAGTGTGGCTTCAAAGTCCACCCAGGGTGTCAGATAGTAAATGGGCCTTTTGTTGCCTTTGGGGGTTGGATTATTTTTCTTTGTCTTGCTGATTTTGAGATTGTTGGACAGAAATCTAACTTTTTCTTTTCTTCGTTTTGGCAAGAGATTAAAAAATCTCAATAATGTTTCTTTAGAAGCCTTCCTTGACCTCCATAGAACTTTGTTTCTGAATTAACTTTTATCTCCTAAAAAACTTGGGGCAGGACAAGCCAGGCATTTACATGATATTTGCAACAATTAGAAAGTTCACTGGTTGGGACTGATCTTTGGTCACCAAGTTTAAAAAGATTGGATGCTGTAATGCCAACTGATTGTGTGATTGTTTAAACCTCACTCATAAAGGATTTTAGCTGAAGAGTCTTTGTCTAGGGTAGGCTTGTGAGCCCCAGCTGCATCTGTCTCTGGAATGAATGCCTTTGTGTAAATGGTCAGCTCTGCTCTGATATTTGATCAGCCCCTGTTTGTATCTCAAACTATCTCTACATCAGCAAAGCGTGCATATAATGCTGGTCTTTGTAATCTGGTTGAGAAAATGCATGGGTGATCAGAGGTTCCCCCTGTATGGTCACCTTTGGATGATTAAGTCTAGTGGAAAGAAGTGTTACTGAATAATTATAAGTGTTAAGTGAATGACTGATCCATGCCAGGCTGAATGAGGACTGGGACTTTGTTTTCGGTTCTGCAATGCCTTGTCACCAAGGTGAGCTATCTGACTTGGCTGCTTTGATTGATCAAATTAACTTTACAAGTTTACAAGATTTTCATTTCCTACAGACCCAAACACTGTGTCATCAGGCTTTGGCCACTGAAAAAGGAGAGAAAATATTTTTTATTGTTAGAACCTTTGAAAGAGTAAAGAAACCCATGCAAAGCCAGCTATACCCACACCCACACCCATGCCCCCCCCCCACACACACACACTGCTGTATAAAATGATATGGGAGTAAAAAGTCAGACTGGTGATACTGTTTCCTGATCTAGCAGCAGGAAATGCACTCAGTGTCTTTCTGTTTTAAATCATAACCTCAGAAAGTCACAATCAATTCTTATATCCTAAGAAGCTAGGAGCAATGTTTCTCAACAGAAATACAGTTGGCACTTGAGACAAGACAGTTTTTTGTTGTTCTTTCTCAGGTGTGATTATCCCAATGTTGCAGCAGGTTGACTATACCTGACCCTTCAGGACCTAGATACCACAGTCTCTTAATAGTTTTGACAAGAGAAACCTCCTCTCTTTTCATCCCCACCTCCCATATTTACACATGTCTCTGGGAAACTGTGGAGTGGTGCCCGACTGAGAACCATGGTTAGGTAGTATGATTAGTGAACTATTATGAAAAATACAGAGGCATAGCCACTATCCATAGTTTACCATGTTTTATAAAAATTAGAATATGAAAAGTAACATTCAGCCCTAAAACAATAGAATATATGTAGACAATCCCTGCCTTTTAAAGTATTCCAAAAAGGTTTACATTTTTATAAATTATTTATAACTTTATACACACTTTTCCATAGAAACCATTAGGCTGCATTTCCAAGGTTTATTTAATGAATTGTAGAGTTTTTTAATAGAAAGGCCAAAGGCTTGTTGAGGTGTGAAGTTGGCATGAGGTAAGAGACCCTATAGAGTTGAATTTGCCTAAGTTCGAATTCTTTTTTTTTTTTTTTGGCCTTGAACTCTTTCAGTATTACTTAGGACAATTTGATTAGGATGACAAGCTCACTGGCCTAGATGTGATAAGAATATCAATTAATTTGTTTATTTGGGGCCATATAAACATATTCTCATATCCTCTATCTATGGTGCTATGTCTTAAGATCAAAGAACCTGAGGATTTGCATTAGTAACCACATAGTTACTTGGTGATTAAAGGGAAATGACAGGTCCAGAAGGCTAGCTCCTCTAGGCCATGAAGATGCCCGGGCAAATGCCTTTCATGACTGAAATGACCATGTCCCTCACAATTTTGATTCCCTCTTCTTTGGAAAGTGGTAGATAAGCTGAAAGAATTTACTTCTGTATACCTCTGTGTTAACTTCACTGATTAAATTGTATTCTGTTTCTAGCCAAATTTACTGTTCCCACATGTCTAGGAAATGATCTATTGCTTCCTATTTGGGGCTGACATTAATTTTACCTTTAGAGGGAAATAGTCTTCCTCATATCTCAGAGTTCTTCCTGATGACTCAGGAAGAAATGAGTCATCTCATATACTGTAGATACTCATTATATAGATAAAATAGCATTGATGGCAGCAAATATTTATGGAGCATTTACTTTATGCCAGAAATGAAAATAAGCATAAAAAGTTAAGAGAATAGGTCTTTGTTAATACACATTTAAAGAATTCTTGAAATACCTCAGTGAACAAGAATTACATAATAAATTTAAACAGGTTGCTGTAATATTTTTTCATGCGTTTATGATCTTATATTGTTCTAAGTAATAAAAACATTGTCCTCCCATAAACACTTGGTAATACTTGTGTCTCAGCCTCATTTTTCTTCCACTGAATCATTCTTTCCTCCATTAGGCATTGAGCAAGCAGTCTCCAAGCATGAAACATCATTCACCTCATTTCAGACAGACCCTGTGACAGATTACAGCCTCCTCAGACATTAAAAATACATTGATCAAGAGAAGTTGTAAGACATGGAAGAAAAATTAATCCATGCCCCTCTTAGAAAGAAAAGAAGAAACCACTTTTCTGAATGACCTTTGGCTGAACAGACCATCGAGTCTTGAAAGTACCTGCCAGTTTCGCATGCCTTCTGAGGTAAGTGTACTAAAGAACGTATTCTAGACTTCTCATCCACATTTATTCTTTATTGTGAGACAGTCACAAATCATGTGGATTGCTTCTCCCAGCTCCAAAGGTAGGCTCATTGATTCTTACCCCATCTTTCTCTCCAGAATAATTTGTTTGGTTACTTAATTTTGCCTCAGTCAGCCAGCTCATAGCATTTCCCTTGCCGCTGTGACATGTTCAGCAGTGGGTCTAAATTTGTCCAATCCACGTGTCCTAATTCAGTGCATTAGTATTCTGTGTCTATTGTAGCAGATTACCATAAGTTTAATGACTTAAACAATATGAATTTATTCTGTTACAGGTCTGTAGGCCTGAAATTTGATTCCTGTCTCACTGGGTTAAGACCAAGGTGGTGGATATTTTATTATTTTCACCTGAGGAATCCTAACATTTTATATATATATATATAATATATAAATATATATATATATATATTCCAAATGATTCATTTTGGTATGTTATACATGATTTCTGAAACCTGTAGGGAATAAATTAGTTCAGCTATCTAGCAACAAACTAAGGATTGTCACAAAGGTAAACCTAAATAGTACAGTACTGATATAACAGAAGTATATCACCACTGAATTGACCTAGCATAAACTTTCCCAGGAAGGACACCCCAGAATTGAGTAAGGCAACCTGGACCCAATCAGATCTTACCTTTGGGCGATACACCTGCTGGGTAAATAAATGGCATGCAGGTCACTTGAGCTTAAAGTATTGCCCAAGCTTGCTATCCATCCTACTCTTAAAAGTTTTGCTAACATCAGGACCCAGAAAAATTCTAAACCAATGAGGCTATTCTGTCTTATTGCAGAATAGGGCATGTTTATCATGTTATGCAACCTCAGAGATGGAAGGAGATTCTTTTCACTTCTAGCATGAGAAAACACAAAGAACCTCAGGGAGAAGACATCACTAACATTCAAAGGAGAAAGGAATGGATACCAAATAAAAGATACTGATATAGATGTTTTCTAAGAATGGCCATTATATTTCGTTTCATACAGCCATTTTTCATAAATTCAGTTTAATTAAAGCAATCAAATAAGTTGAGGATACGGATATAATATATGAAGAATATAGTGCCAGAGACTGAACCTTATTAGTATACTTCCTTCTGATATTTCAGGTAATTAAGGAACTAGGTTCTGTTATAATTTGCAAAGTGGGTGTCATAAAATTAGGTCAACATTGTTTGGAAAAAGAAAAATAAAGAATTATACTTTCAAGCTAAATTCTTCCTCCTCTTGTTTTATATTCCCTAGGGAAAAACTTTTAAACTGTAGAAAGTGATAATTAACAAGGCAGTGTAAGGAAATAATGAGAGGAAAACATAGTTAGGAGTAAAAGGGATTATTATTAACATCAGAGATTACTGGTCTTCAACTGTTTTTAATTACACTAGAGAATCAAACTATAATATTTTGAAAAGAGAAGTAGTGCAGGTATTTTTTAAATCTTCATAATAAAAGTGTAAAATTACCTCCAATGTATTTCAGAAGACATATTTGTAAAATATTGCAAAACAAAACAAAAAGACCTCCTTAGTGTCCGTAGTTTTTGTTTCCCCGTGCAGATTGTTTCTTCTCTAACACCCCCCTCCCCCAGTGATTTTCCATGGACCATGATTTTAAGCTTAACTTGAAACTATTTTTACTACTTACAATATAGTACAATATTTTTTTTTTCTTTCCAAGCTAACTGAGGAAGATGAAAAAAAAGTTATCCAAAGTTCTACTGACAGGATTCTTTACCGTATAATTCAAACAAAGTTTTTAAGGATTCAAGTCACATAATGCTTAGAGATAAACCGGGCATTAACACTTAATATTTTAACATTCATGTTTTTCCCTCTTAGAATAAGCTAAGGATATGGTGGTTTAAAATGAATATTGTGAAAGTAATGATTGCAAAGGCAGACATTTAAGCCTTAAATTCGCTGTCTGGGAAGATACAATTTTTATATTCTGTTAGAAGACTCTGTCTGCTTTCAATTACATGTTCTGAGAAAATAAACCCATTTAAAACCCATTTGTCAGTTAAATTTGTCCCATGGGCGGTTTGTCATCCCTGTTCCAAAGGCCATCAGTCTATAACCTCATTGCCAGTAAGTAAGTTCACTTCACTCACAGTTGTATACTCCACGGGTTGCTGCAGTTTCTACATTATTTTCCCACTCGTGCTGCCGTGCACTGCTGGTCATTTGAGCATGAATTTAGTTATAGATGGGAGGTGTGAGGGAGAAGGTGGCATTGGGAGGGGTTTTTCTCAAGTAATGAAGGACTTTCCCTGTTGTCCTTATTCCTTAGGCCTTAGACTATCAGGCTAAACTACCCTCAGAGATGCGGGCTGAACGGGGTGCCTGCACATGGTTCTTCGAAGGAGGAAAACTGAATTCTCTCCCCACCCCCCAGATCTCCTCAAATGCTTATTCCACAAGATATTCAGTAAAAGAGACGTGGTTGTAAAGTCCAGGTTTTTCTTTTGTGACACTTGTTTCCTTCTTTTTTTTGTTGTGCTTCTCTATGCAAAGCTCTTCTGGGGAACTTCTGCTTTCTGAATAAGATCTCTGCTAGATCTTTATTCAGGGGTTCACACCAAAGGCTCCCATTGTACTCTGGTTAGATTTTTGCAAGTTGCAATTTTTGGCTTCTGGGCAATTTTCCTCCAGCAGCCAGGCATTCTCCAATGACACTGCGATACCTAGAAGGCTAAAAAAAGTCAGATATTTTTCAGAAGAACTTTATCTCATGCTGTAATGCTCCACAACATCTACCTTAGTACTGGGCACAGAATTAATGCTTCTTGATTGATTTGTAACAGGAGTGATGTTACGTAAGGCAGAAACATAGGACTATGTCACTAGGATGCTTTGAAAATTTCTCAAGATATCTACCAGTAAATATCTTCTATCGGCATTAGGATACTTAAAACTTACATCATTAGTGACTCTTTTGGACTTTCTCCTGAAGATAAAATGTAATTATTACTAATAGTGAGTGTTACTCTATTAGTTACCATTATTGTAAACTATAAAATAATTGTGAAATAATCTGTAAAATTAAAAATGGATACGAAAGTAACCTATTTTGTATTTTGGACCATGGCTGCTTAAAGCATGAGAAGGACCATGGGACTGTAGGAAGTGGGCAAAGCTCACAAGGACACAGTAAGAGGCTATCTGATGGAAAATTTTGTCAAGGAACATTTGTCTTTTATATAAACAATTTTTTTAAGATTTTATTTATTTGAGAGAGAAAGAAATAGCACAGAGGGAGAGTGAGAGGGAGAAGCAGACTCGCTCCTGAGTAGAGAGCTGAATGCGGGGCTTGCCCAGGACCCTGAGATCACGACCTGAGCTGAAGGCAGACGCTTAACCGACTGAGCCACCCCAGTGTCCCAACATTTGCCTTCTTCTAAAATTTGGCCAAGATTTTTGGTTTCAGCCTAGTTTCCAATGGATCTTGACTCTCCAGAAAATTCACCAGTGTTCATATTTTATCTCCAGTAATTTCCACAACTGTCTGCAACCTGTGAAATAATTGAAGATGAAAGACTAATAAAATATTTAACATTCTCTAGTTTGCAGAGTATAATTGAAACCATGGAGGTATATAGCCTCTCCCACTGATGTCACCTTCAGTAAACTCCAGATATAAAGGAGGAGAAGGGTGACGTGTCCTTCTGACTGTAAATGGTTTTCTTGAGGGTTTTTAACCTAATAGAGTATTTAAAAATCATTTTGAAAAATTTGAGTAGGAGATGCATTGCAACCACAAAACACTTGCTACATTCCAATGGGTGTCAGGTGCCTTTCGTGGTTTAATAATAATTATAAACATTATCAGCAAACCTGTCACATCTCATTATTAATTATGGATTGTTATTTGTTTCTTCAGTTCTAAAAGTACTCATTAGAGATTCCTTAATTACCCTAGAGACTTAGTGACCATTTTCTGCTGTCCTGCTTCAATCTTCTCCCCATAAGAACACTCAACTCTTCACCTTGGATTAATTCAAACTTAAGATATATGAAATGGATACTTGACTAAAATTCCCAGGTTTTATAATGCTGTGCAAATATGCCCTCAGTTAAAGAATTAAATAATTTTATGAATGTGTATTTTTTTTAAAGCAAACATCTGCGCATTTCAGTGTTGTACAACTGAGCGTGGCTGGAGCTGAATGTATGTGTAAGAAACAGATCCCATTTCAATTAATAATGGAGTTCTGCTCTATACCTGGAGGTTTATTCATGCAGATGGAGGTCACAAGTGAAATCACTGCTGCAACATCTTACCAGAGCTTGCCAGTATCATTAAATTAACTTTACAAATGCATACTAACCTGGAATAAGAAAGGTATCAAACAGGTGTCTTAAGACTATGTCAGGAGAGCATGTTATTGCACAGAACATGTCCAACTTGATGACATGACTACTGGCAAAGACTCTACCAATAATGAAATAAACTTTAGGGTCCCAGGACCACAGAGTATATACACAAATAAATCAATTATTCTAGAATGCAATTTATGTTTCTTTAGTGACAAATATGAACTTATCAATTATTAATTTGTGTATATAAATCTATTAAGTAAAATGAATTGCAACTATTATTAAATAATACCTGCTAATCAATCACTTTTCTTAGAGGAAGTAAAAAAAATTATAAATGCATTCATACGGCACCTATAAGTTTCTAGAAACATTTTATTTAATCACAGCCATAGAATGATGTAGATGCAGATGATGAATCATGAAATTGCCAGTTTTGTAGATTTAAAATAGCCAAATATTGGCAGTTAATATAGCTCAGCCTAATAGTTGAGAGAGCCAAAACTTTTTTTTTTTTTTTCAGGTCCAGCTTTCCACTGAGGCAGGCATCTGTTTCTTTCTTTCTTTTTTTAAAATTTTTATTGTTATGTTAATCACCATACATTACATCATTAGTTTTTGATGTAGTGTTCCATGATTCATTGTTTGTGCATAACACCCAGTGCTCTATGCAGTACGTGCCCTCTTTAATACCCATCACCAGGCTAACCCATCCTCCCACCCCCCTCCCCTCTAGAACCCTCAGTTTGTTTTTCAGAGTCCATCGTCTCTCATGGTTCGTCTCCCCCTCCGATTTCCCCCCCTTCATTCTTCCCCTCCTGCTATCTTCTTTTTTTTTTTTCCTTAACATATATTGCATTATTTGTTTCAGAGGTACAGATCTGTGATTCAACAGTCTTGCACAATTCACAGCGGAGAGCCAAAATTTTTAAAGATTAAATATTTTGCACAAGCTCCTGTAGTTTGTAGTAGGTGAGCCAGCTTTTATCCAAAGTCTGTCTGTGTACAAATCTCTCGGCCGGTCTGTTTTCAGTATTCAGTGCTGCTCAGGCTTGGTGACATCTCCAGCTCCGTGGCTCGTACACTGCAGGAAAGCACCCTGAACACAGAAGCACTTCCATTTTTTGTTGGGATACAGGGGCACATTACAATCCATTTCATGCTTGAACCATTCCAGTCTGCATCAATCTATTTTCCTCCCTTTGAAGAAGATCTTGTCCTTGGTTATATCCTAAGTGAGCAATGAAGCAGTCAAGTGGAGCTTGACTTATCCCAGTTTCTTTAGAAACCAACTGACGGGTATATTCAGGGGTTTATATAGGAACGAACGAACCAAATACATTAAAAGACAAAGTTCATTCATATATCTTTTATAAGCCAATAAAATTGATTTTAATTAGTGTTCTAATGAGCTCATTGAGACACTGCACTACTGTGTCACATATATATATTTTCCCCCCATACACATGCTATTTGAAGCAGGAAACAAAAATAGCCTTGGGTCTTATCGTAATTCATCTCTTTAAATAACTTTGTGCTTGAATTCATTTGCCATAGCTGGCTTCCTTGTTTGCTTCTTTGCCCCAGTAATTCAAAATACATTGCATTAAAAGGGAAAAAAAAAAAAGAGAGAAAGGGAGGCAAACCAAGAAACAGACTCTTAACTATAGAGAACAAACATGGTTATGAGGAGAGGTGGGTGGGGGATGGGAGAAACAGATGATGGGGATTAAGGAGTGCACTCGCTGTGATGAGCATCCGGTGTTGTGTGGAAGTGTTGAATCACTATATTGCACATCTGAAACTAATAGTGCACTGTATGTTAACTGGAATTTGAATAAAAACTTAAAATATATATATATTGCATTAAAAGAAATTAACATGAGATTGAAATGAAAAAGAGTAAAACTATTTTGTTTACCTTCTAGGAGATTCAGATATATGCATTTTTTTTCTTTCTCTTCCTTTCCTCTTCTTTCCAACAGTCTCCTGTATATGCGGCTATTTCAGAGATGTTTTATTTTGAACTAATAAACACAGACCTAAATTGGTATGGGCTAGTGTCTTCCTGAGGGAGAGATGTTAGATCATGTCAGTCATGATTTCATTTTCTGAAAACAGTTTTACAGATCCATTCTGTTCTGCACTGGCTACTATCATCTCTTTCTCTCTTTTATCTCACCAAGATTTTTATCTCTTGGTATTTGTTTGAAGCAAAAAATAGATGTTTCCATAAAAGATGTCCATTTAAAATATAATACTGGGCAAAAATGGGCTTATGAATATCCTACAAAGATAGAACATTTAGTTTCTTTTTTTGCATCTAGCCCTCCAGAACTAGTATTGTAAGAAATTATTTTTTTAAAAAAGGATATTAAGCCTAGAGCATAAATAGGGTATGTATTTTATTTCATGATTGTGTAGAGTATCAGATGAGTTGTCAGATGGCATGGTGATTTAATTAATATATTCCCAAAATAAGCTATAATAGTAGCTGATAATATGGAATTATATGGATGTGACTTAAATGGAAGTAACACCTAAAGCAAACTGTTATCTGTGGGCCAAAACCAGCCCATTGTAAATTTTTGTGAATAGGCACATTCACTTATTGTGTTGTCTGTGGGAACTTTTCTGCTACCATGACAAAATTGAGAAATTGTAACAGAGATCAGAGAGCCCACAAAACTGAAAATATTTACTACCTTGCTCATTTATCTTTCTGACCCAGATCTATAGCAAAAGTATTTAGAAAGAAGTCCTATGAAATGAATAAAAGGCTGAAAATAAAACACAGTCCTATTTTATATCTAAATTAAAGGATGTGGAAGAAATCTTAGGGTCTTAGGCTAAATCAGCATTCCTTTAAAGGACTTGCAATTCAAAGGCAGCCTAGCAAGTAGAGGTGAGTGCGTATATGGAATGTAGTCAATAGGGTAGTTGTTTCATAATTAAATTTATTTGGCACACAATTTTCAGTATATAGCTGCACTGAGGGTTGTATTTTAATAAAAAAATACTAAAAGGCAGTCTTGTAAACTTCAGTGATAGAGTTGCAAATGAGTCTTCTAACATAAAGCTACCTGCCAACATAATTGTCTGCCAGCTTGATACCAAAGAGTTAAGGTGTTTCATTGGTTTATTCTGAGTCTTTGGGGAGGTTGGAGCTTGTATTAATCTGGATAGGCTAGGATATTCTTCAGTAATAAACAACCCCCAAATGTCAGTGGCCTAAAAACAAAGGTTTAAATCTTGTTCAAACAGAGTGCACTGTACCTCGGGTAACCTTCCAGGCACCTGTCCTCCACATGACAGCTCAGCTTTGCATCTCAATATCAACATATGCTTCCATGATTGCAGGAGCCATGAAGAGAATTCTGAAAAGTCTCCAATGGCAATTAAATGCTCCTGCCCAGAGGTGACACATATCACCTCCACCTGCATTCTATTAAAAAAAAGTCATATAGCCATTCCTAACCTCAAAGAGATAAGGAACTATGATTATGTCATGTATCCAGAATGATGATACTAGGAAGTTTTGAGGGACGGCGGGACAGCACAGGGCAGTTGGACAATAGGTTGGCTCAATAATAGTTTTTCATATTCCATCTCAACTTCTCTTACCAACCACCCAGGAGTGTCTTCAGAAGGTCATATATTTAGCTTTTCATGAGTAGGAGAGAATCAGTGGGGAAAATGTTAGTATTCAAAGTGTATGAAGGTAGGCAAGCGTATAGACTGATAGTACTGTTGCAAAGATCAACTAGATTTCCGAATTATTGATTATTACATGTTTCTTTCTCTGTTCGACTTGTCTGTTTCTCGTAACTACCAGTGTTTGGTGGAAAATTAAGGCCCTTTTCTGACTGGGTTTTCGGTATAACAGCCTATTTATTTATTTATTTATTAAGATTTTATTCATTTTTTGACAGAGAGAGACAGTGAGAGAGGGAACACAAGCAGGGGGAGTGGGAGAGGGAGAAGCAGGCTTCCTGCTGAAGGCAGGAGGGAAGGAGGATGCGGGGCTCCATCCCAAGACCCTGGGATCATGACCTGAGCTGAAGGCAGGCGCTTAACAACTGAGCCACCCAGGCACCCCTATAACAGCTAATTTAAAATAATACTATTATTTCTGCACCTGTAAGCTCAGCTTTGATAAAAAGCAAAACAAAACAAAACCGAACTAGTTGCTCCTCACCCTGGATTCTACATGAAGAACAACATAATCAGTTCTTTCCTTATCCTTCAACCCAGGGTCAAATTCCAAAAGCAGTTCTTCTAGCAGTTCCTTCTTGGTTCACTCAGTTCCTCTTCATCCACTATATGGATACATAAATATCAATGTTCTTGCTCCAGTGGCTTTGTTCTAATTCACACTTTTACTCTGATTTTCTCTTTGGTTCCAATATATCTTTGTCCCTATTTTTCTCATGAGTCAACACCTGTGTTATAGACTGAAGATTTGTGTCCGTTTATTGAAATCTAATCCCCATTGTGATGGTGTTTGGAGGTAGGGACTTTGAGAGATAATTAAGTGATAAAGGAGGAGACCTCATGAATGGAATTATGCCCTGATAAGATGAAGCCAGAGAGCTAGCTCACTCATCTTTCTACCATGTTAGGATACAATGAGAAGTCAGTCATCTGCAACCCAAGTGAGAGACCTTACCAGAACCTGATCATACTGGCACCATGATCTCAGACTTGCATCCTCCAGAACTGTGAGAAATAAATGTAGTTTAAGCAACCCAGTCTATGGTAATTTGTTATAGCCACTCAAATTGGCTAAGATGGGTTACTTAACCACAAATGTATAACATCATATAGCACTCATGGGATAACTTCAGCCTTCTCACACATAACTGGAGAAATGTGTTATTCATGATGGTCACTTTACTGCATCAATTTTACTGAGATTTTGTTAGAACATTGGGTGATTTTCTTTATGGAGTTTTTTTCTACAGTGCAGATGGAAATGATTGGTGGTGGGTCATGCTGCCCTAAATTTTGTAAACCACTCTATGCCTGTCCTCACCCATGCACACATATTTATTTTGTTCATCAAACTTCCTTTTCCTCAAACCTCTTGTTTTTCCTTAAGTTGAATTTTTACTTGGTTCTTTTAATATCCATATCTTAAAATGGCCCTCATTTCTTTCACATTAAAGTTCTTTTTCTAAAAATAGCAAATGAAAACACTTACCTTTAAACAAATTTAGAGTGATTGCTATGTATGAACTAAAAATGAGTGCTGAAAATTTCACAGTATGTACAATTTTCCATGCTTTAATTTGAGATCACTTACAAAGAAGACATTTGAATTCTTTTGGTCACTGGGGTCCTCAAATGTTAATAAATATTACCGTATTTGGTTTGTGTTTCTCATGTGAGGGAATAGGCTTACAATTTGAGATATAGCCCAAACAGTTCAGCTGTTTAGCTTTTAGCCCTCCAATATCAACTTAGGTCCCTCATTAATCTTATACATCACTTCCCCAGTATCCAGTCTGGAAAGGACTGAACCATCTGAAACTAAAAATAGCTAGAGTTTGATTAATATTCTGTAGGTGACTGATGGGGCAGCATGTAGAACCCTGCTTCAAAATGGGGTCCAAAATTCATAAGTCTTTGTCTTTCTATAAGAACAGATCAATCACCATCACCAGTAAGCAACTGAGCACGGGTCTGACGGTTATCTATTAACACTGGGTATTATAGATGATGCCCTCCCACATCCAGAAATTCATGTGATTCACAGGTGGCATCTTGCTGAAGATTAATGGATGAATGTGAAGTGATGGGTCTGTGATGGATTTCACTTATGATTGTTTTTTGACTGTTTTGCTTAACATTCTTCTCTGGCTAGACATTCGCCAGCTAGAGTCATTGAACTCAATCATTGCAACATTTTAAATTTGCACACATTTACCAGCCACATCTTTTTAAAACTTTCTTTTCTCTAAAACTATGTATAAAAGAAATAAAATTGGTATTTTTTTCTCTTCTACGCAATAGAAAATTTTCTAGATATAAATCATTGAGTGACTATTTCAAGTTTGGATTCATTGTAGGTATATGCTTATATTCACTATGTGCTTTATAATTTTAAAAATTCACATAGACGTACTAGTCACAGGCTAGCTGTAAATTCCCATTCTTAATTGTTTAAAGGAAGATAAAGCAAGGAAATAATGGGTAAAAGATAAACATTTTTGAAACTGTGACTGAGTGTTCAATAAAAATGAAAACAGAGGCTTAAACTTAAGCCAAACAGTCTAGTAAAACTTGAAGATTTCAGCTCTAGCTTATTCTCTTTTGTAATACTTTCCCTATTATGATTCTTGTTGACTGATTTCAGTATATCTATATATGATATTCTGGCCTCTTATTCCTGGACTTCCTGTCCATCAGTAATGTCCTTCACACAACCTCAGTCACTCCCACACTTACACCTGGATATTTGAGTTCTTTTTCTCTTTCTCTCCTAGATGATTGCCTACTTTTTACCCTCACCTTTTTCCCCACATGGCCAACTCTGTTTCCACCACCCTCACTCTCTACTGAAAACCTTACTTTCTATTTCATGACTTAACAGGGAAAAAAAAAGAAGACAACTTCCCAAAACTATAAGACCCTTTCTACTCACCTAGATCATCACAGCCTATACCCTCTGTCTTCATGACTGTGGATTCACTGCCGATGCTCCTAATGGAACAACTGTTTCTGTTGTACAAGCTCCCACCCTCTCCCATCTCCTCAGTTGCTTTGGCTATCCCTTTCTCTCATACTAGTTTTTCCTCTCTGCTATATCACTCCCATTAATATAAAAATTGCTATTATTTCTCCTTGTTAAAAAACAAATAACCTTCTCTTGACCCCACTTCCTGTCCATCTACTGTCATTTTAAAACAGAACGGTTCAGAAATGTTGTCTATAATCTGCATCCAACTCCTTTCCTCCCCATCTCTCTTAAACCTGCTGTGAATAGGCATTTGTTCCTTCCATGCCCCTGAAATTTGTCTTGTTAAGATGACCAGTAACTTCCCCATCCTCTTAATCAGCAAATCCCCTTGGATCCAGGTTCACATTACACCCCTAACCTCATCACTTTATATCACTTCTATTGCTATCACCCTGGTCCAAGTCACCTGGACCATAACCCACCTGGATCACTGCAGCAGTCTCCCAACATTGTCTCCCTGCTTCAACCCTCATTATTTCCCTCCTCCATATACCTGTTTTCAGTACAACAATATGATCTGTTACAAATAACAGAAAGGTAACAGATCTACTCACTCTGAAATGTTTCAGTGCTTCCTGTCTTTTTCAAAGTAAAAGTGAGTGTCCTGTGAGATTCAATCCCCTCCTTAACTTTTGCACCCTATTCCCCTACTTAGGTCCCTCTTGCTCACTTTACATGTGTCACCTGGGCCTCTTTGATGTTTCTTCAACACACCAGAACACTTCCACCTCAGGACTTTGTTCTGGTTGTTTTTTTTTTCCCTCTGCCTGTAGTGTTCCCCCAGCTAGTTCACCATGCCCACCAGCTCACTTTCTTCACGTCTTTGCCTGTTGAATATCCCCTTCCCATTGAAGTCTTTCTTGACCATCCATTCAAATTTGTATGCCCACCCTCCCTACCTCCCGCTCCTGCTGAATTTCTTCCTCAGCATTTATTATCATCTGGAATACTATTTATTTTACTTAACTTTTTTTTTTTAAAGATTTTATTTATTTATTTGAGAGAGAGAATGAGATAGAGAGAGCATGAGAGTGGGGAGGGTCAGAGGGAGAAGCAGACTCCCTGCTGAGCAGGGAGCCTGATGCGGGACTCGATCCTGGGACTCCAGGATCATGACCTGAGCCAAAGGCAGTCGCTTAACCAACTGAGCCACCCAGGCGCCCCTATTTTACTTAACTTTTTTGACTCACTTTCCACTACTGCGGTGTAAACTCAATGGGGGCAGGAATTTTTGTCATTTTTCTTTGTTGCCATATCCCCAGCAGAACAGTGCCTGGCAAATAGTAGGACTTTAATAAAATGTCTTAAATCATAGATGAATGGTATTGGATATTGTGCTTGGTTGGAATTACATGGCAGATGTAGCAAAACTACCAAGGCAGTTCTCTTCTTAGAGTGTTTCCTTCCACATTCCAATAGGACACTCTCTTACAAAACTGATCTTGGGGTGCCTGGGTGGCTCAGGTCATGATCCCAGGGTCCTGGGATTGAGCCCCGCATGGGGCTCCCTGCACGGCAGGAAGCCTGCTTCTCCCTCTCCCACTGCCCCTACTTGTGTTCCCTCTCTCGCTGTGTCTCTCTCTGTCAAAAAATAAATAAAAAATCTCTAAAAAAAATTAAAAAAAAAAAAAAAACTATCTCAATCCTCTATCTCTCTCCCTATGACTTTTGTTTGTTTGTTTGTTTCTTGAGGGCATATCTGGTGGTTTTAATTTTTATATTTTTATCACCTGGAGAAAGGGTGCATGAAACACATGTTGAATGAGTAAATATGAGAAAAGACAAAGGATATCTTGATGAACAGCAAAGACCCATCCATGTCTGTGCTCTGTAAGACAGGAAACATGCCAGAAGATTGAGGCTCTAATGTACTCATCAGTGGCATCATGAGGATGCTGATGCCCTATATTATTCTCTGACCAAAAATGACATTCTATGCTTCTCTGAAGCTAGTTCCGAAATGAATATTGTGGATAAGCTCGGTTACTATGGGAGTCGGATAACAGCAAGTGAACTTGATTTAAAAGAAAACTAGAAGAAAAAAAAAAAGAAGATAGCAGGAGGGGAAGAATGAAGGGGGGGAAATCGGAGGGGGAGACGAACCATGAGAGATGATGGACTCTGAAAAACAAACTGAGGGTTCTAGAGGGGAGGGGGGTGGGAGGATGGGTTAGCCTGGTGATGGGTATTAGAGAGGGCACGTTCTGCATGGAGCACTGGGTGTTATGCACAAACAATGAATCATGGAACACAACATCTAAAACTAATGATGTAATGTATGGTGATTAACATAACAATAAAAAATTAAAGAAAAGAAAACTAGAAACAGAGCTGGTTTTCAAGGTTAGCTTTAGTTGCCTTGTTTAGGCACAACTGATGGCAGTTTTCCATATGTCATCATCATTGCTGTTGTCATTTACACATACCAATCAGAATCCTTTTCACTTCTTAGCAAATATTGAACATTTGCCACATACCTGGCATGATAAGCAGCAGAGGGAGTACAACATAGCAATGAAGAAAAACCAGGGGCGCCTGGGTGGCTCAGTCGTTAAGCGTCTGCCTTCGGTTCAGGTCATGATCCCAGGGTCCTGGGATCGAGTCCCACATCGGGCTCCCTGCTCCGCGGGAAGCCTGCTTCTCCCTCTCCCACTCCCGTTCCCTCTCTCCCTGTCTCTCACTCTCTGTCAAATAAATCTTTAAAAAAAAAAAAAGAAAGAAAAACCAGATATGTTTCTGGCTTTTTAGAACTTACAGTGATTTCAAATTATGGTAGTTGCTACCATGATAGAGAATGCAGTATTCTTTAAATCTAAAATAAAATAAAATAAAATAACAGCTTTTTGGAGATATAATTCCCATACTATGAGTTTTACCCTTTTAAAATATACAATGCAATATTTTTTAGTATAGTCACAAAGTTTTGCAACCATCACCAGAATTCGAGAACCATTTTTGGCATCCCAAAAAGAAACTCCAGTACCCATTATCAGTCACTCCCCAGTCCCTACTCCCCCATCCCCTAGCAACTACTAATCAACTTTGTGCCTTGATGGATTTGTCTGTTCTGGGTATTTCCTGTAAATGAACTATACCATGTGCCATCTCTGTTACTGGCTTCTCTCACTTAGTATAATATTTTCAAGGTTCATTTATGTTGTAGTATATATCAGTACTTTGTTCATTTTTATTGCTGAATAATAGTCCATTGTATGAGTAGACCATATTTGTTTGTCCATTTGTCAGTTTATGGACATTTGGGTTGTTAACACTTTTTGGCTGTTACAAATAGTGCCACTGTGAACATTCATGGACAGGCTTTTGCATACACATATGTTTTCATTTCTCTTGTGTATTTACCTAGGAGTAGAACTGCTGGATCATTGGTCACACTATTTTTTTTTAACTGGAGGATAGTTGACATACAATAGTATAGTATTTTCAGGCATACAACATTATATACATTATGAAACATAACTCTATGTTTAACACTTGGAAAAACTGCCAGACTGTTTTCCAAGTGGCTGCACTATTTTATAATCCCACCAACAATATATGAAGGTTCCAGTTCTTCTCCATCCTTGCTTGACACTTGCTATTGTCTGTCTTTTCTATTTTAACCCTCCCAGTTGTTATCTAGTGGTGTTTCATTGCAGTTTTTGGTTTGCATTTCCCTGATGATGAATAATACTGACCATCTTTCATGTGCTTATGGCCATTAAGAATACGATATTCTGAGAGAGTTTCTGTATTCAGGAAAGGCCTTTTTGAGGCAAGCTATTTTAATAGATTTGAAATGTATGTAGGATTTAGGTGGGATAAGCATGAAGGAAAAGCTCCCCATGTTAAGAGAACAACCCTTACAAATATCCTGAGGTTCAAAGGCATTTGTCTTTTAGAGAGACTGAAAGAAGGTCACTGTGGCTGGGCAGGGGTGGGTGAGGTGGAGGGTGGCATGAAACGTTTCGAGAAGTCAGCAGAACTGAAGCACACAAACTTTAGAAGATATAATTCAGCAAATTAATTTCATTCACAGCATTTCGGGAAGACAGCAGATTTTTAAGCACAGAAGTGAAATAATTTGATTTATGGTAATAATACCTGATGTGCATATAGCACTTACCATGTTCTGGGCACCATTCTAAATGCTTTACATATATTTACTACATCTACCCTACAAGGTTGTATATTATTTTCCAATTGCTGCTGCAACAAATTACCATACACTTAGTGGCTTAAAGCAGCATAGTTTATTATCTCGGGGCATCTTCTGGGGGAAGATTATTCTGGTTATTAATAGTATAAGGTATGTACTGTGATTTTCTGCCTGGTAAGTTGTTCATGGTCACATAGATTGGTGACAGCACTGGGATTTAAACCAGAGATCTGATTCCAAAGAGCACATCTTTAGCCCCTAAACTATCCTGCATCTCATAGTTACTAGATTTTTACAAATGTACAATTATTTATTTTTTAATGGCACTGCCCTATGGAACGCTGCATCAGAAAAATGGTTGATATAATTGATAAATGAACCTCCTGTGTGCTTGTAGGTAAAGCTCAATATGCCTGGCTCCTTTTAACCTTGTGGTTTATTCTTTTCTAGCTTTTATAAATGTTCTTCTAGTTGTTAACATTAGTGTCTTTATTTGACCTTTCCCAACAGCTGGCCTATTTCATGGAAAAAATCTAAATGGTCAATTTCTGCCTGTTAGTACAGGAAAGAAAATTTGGCATTTGTGAGAGTCAATTGGTACTAGTATGTAAACTGAATATCCCAGTATATTTATCAGTATTCACAAATGAGTATAATGAGGAAATGTCCAGGATACTTCTGTCACCTAAGGCCACTTTAACTCTCTGAGTTAAAGACTCAATGTCGCTTAAAAATTTTTGCCTCAGAGGGTCTGGTTGTTCAGAGGATTTAATGGAGGGAAAAATATATGATATTATACACAAATAGGAGTACTCACATTTAATTCCTATATGGAGAGATAGCCTAACTATAACTTGACTCTTCAACCCTAAATAGGTTAAACAACAGGAATTCTAAAGTTTGCAGTTTCCTTAAGCTTAGTCAATAAACTCACAAACTGAATAAAAAATGCAGCCTACAATGTACTTTGGAGTTTAATATCTGAATTTATATGCCTTTAATAAATTGCTATTGGTAGAATAATTACTTTTGTCTTTTGGGGAAAAATTTTGCCTCAAATTTTCCTCATCTAATTTAGCCTTTCTATTATAATTATGTTACAAATAAATACAGCTTTTTATTGTTTTGGGGAAGCAAATATTGGGACCAACAAATATGCCCCTTATTAATACACAGTGTCCTATAGCATATTGAAACAAGGCTTTGCTTTTTGAATTATTGATTAGAACTCTCATAAGTTGTACATATATTAAGTTGCACTTACAACATTCTGAAAGTAAGAATGTTTTGTGAAATGAAACACATATCTTTATTGTCAAAAATGTTGATCATACATTTAAGGGCATCTTTGTCTATAAAGGAAATTTTTACCCTTGATAATTGCAAAGCTCATTTACATATATAAATTCACATCTAACTCTTACAAGTATGTAAAATGGTTTAAAATCTACTGAGATCTGGGAGAAAAAGGATGATAGAAGCTGATAGAAGCTCATCTTAACTGTTGTATTTCCATTTCTTTAATCACAGTGTCTTTGTAAGCACTGAAGGCTACACTAAGATGACATGCCATGTCAGGCCATCCTGTCTGGTCCCTTACTAAGACACATGTGTGTGGGGGTGAGGGGAGCTTGAGGGGTTTCCTTCTCTCTTCTTAATCCTTCCTCTACCTTCATCTTATGCCCAAGTAGAGCACCATTCAGTGGGTTTTGTTGTTGTGACACAAGCAGGGACTAAGAGTCTGGAGAACTGGGTTTCACAATTAGCTCTGCCTAAAATCTGACCTTGGACCAGTCACTAGCCTTTGGGGGGAACTAGTCCACTGCATTACAAACTGGAGGAGCAGGACTGGGTGAGACCGAATGTGACCTCCTGCACCCCCAGTCTACACCTTATCGGTGATGTGATTTTCCAGGAATGAATGAAGTGATGGCACGCTGATCCAGAGTGGACATGCCCCAGGGATGACCAGCACAAGGTCCTTCCTTCTTACTATCTCCAGGTGGGAAGCCTCTGCCATTCGCTGACGTCCTGCCTCTCCCCAACTGAAGCCTGTGTTTTTTTGGTTTCCTTTGAACTGTGTCTTCCCAGATGCTGTCTGTTTCACTCCCAAACCAAATTTAAGCTCTGCTCCTAAACTCTCCTGATCACTGAAGAAAACGGTTCCCACCACCCCTTGGTTTTTTATTTCTCAGGATGGGGAAAGTGGAATAAGTTTTTTCATTCCTCTGCCTCCTATGTGCACATCTATGTGGGACCCATGGGGTCAGAAACCCTCAGTGTTTCACTGGCTCTCACTTTTGGCTTCTATTGTTGACTCTTCCTCTTTTTCCCTCCCTGCTTTTTTGTGACCCCATGTGAGTTATTTTTCTCTTCTCTCTCTTTTGCTATTCATTTTTTATATCAGCCAGTTAACAAAGTTAAGTGTCTTACCCTTTACAAATTAGCTCATTTGAGCTGCTGCTTCTCTAGAAAAGACATATTTGTGTGCTGACTTAAGGGCAGATTTAAGGGCATAGAAAGGAACCTATCCTCACTCATTTCTACACCTCAATGATCAAATAAATATATTATGGGTTTTTACTACTGAGATGATTCCAGATTGGGAGTGAGAGGATGAGTGGTCAAGTTACTTGTATTTCCTTAATGCATACTAATTAAGCCTCTCATCTAAAATAGCAAGAGTGGTAAGCCTTTTTATATAGAGTACCAGAAAAAAATTGAAGTCCACTGAAGATGCCATATGTCATAAAGAACTTTCAAAGGACTAGAATGTATCGGTTTCTGCTATGAAATGTAGTCTCATTGTGTTCCAGTGATAATTCATAAACATAACATTTGAAATAGAAAAGAATATTCCTCTTCAATGAAAACCCATTTTGGCTACTTAGGAGATATATTCCAGACAGAACCTTGCTACACAGTGGGCCCTTGAACCAGCAACACGAGCATTGCTCAGGAGCTGGCTAGAATGCAAAATTAAAAGTCTTCACTCCATGTCTAGTAAACCAGATTCTGCTTTTTACAGATATGCCCCAGGCATTTTTCATGCACTTTCAAGTTTGAGAAGCACTGCTCTAGAAAGTCTTAATATGACAAAAATCTAGAATAAAGAAAAATCCACATAGCTGTGAAAATACAAATATGTGTTTTTTATTAGTAGATTTTACAAATTTACAGGTAAAATTAAATTCATATTTGTATGTAAAAATCACTCAGATTTATAAAATACTACAGTATTTTCATTACAAATAATCCCAATTGTCTCTAGGTAGAATTGAAATTCAGAGGTACAACTATTTACAAGTTTTCATTTGACCAAAATATATAATAATAATTTCAAACAAAATATTACAGGTCCTCATACTTGAGAGAATGTAATATATAAGAAAATTCACTGCTATGAGTTGATAAAAGTAATATAAGTAATGTAAATAATACTATGCACCAAAACATCCCACAGTTTAAAAGAAAGTTGTCTTTATCCTAACTTCATTTGTTTCTCTTATTGTGACCCCACTTCCACTAAGGGTTTTCACAAAGCCTTAATAGCACTGTTCTTTGTGTCTCCCACCTAATTATAATCACACTACCCTATTCAGTAGAGGGCTAATTGTTTCAAAATAGAGTGCTGAAGCAAAGGCCTCAGGTGTATAGTTAAATGAGGTGTTAATTGGATGGCAGGTGCATTAACTTGGAAGTAAGAAAATCAAGGGGATGGTGGTGACAGACTCAGCTAGGAGGCCAGGGGGTCATTTTAAGGATTTACCACTCTATCTTTTAAAGATATGGTATCTATATAGTTTTGCAGTCTTGGCATCTGAAAATCAAGTGAGATCTGGGAGAAATCAAATTGTGGTCAAATGCTAAGTGTGATAATAAGCTCACTCCTTTTGTATTGTATTTTTCTGGTTACCTGTGCAGAGCAGCAACCCAGTTTGAGGAGTCTCAGCTACCGGACTCCCCTTGACCATACCCCCTGCCTATTCTATTCAGACCAGTCCAGGTGGGGGTGTTTGCTGCTTTCTTTCATCTTCATCGCCTCTCCCCCAAACCTACTGTATATCTGTGTATCCACCAATTGTCATAACTACTCCTTTATCACAAAATGGGTGCTTCTTTTTATTTCCTAACCTGATCACTTAGCACATGTCCTGAGACATTTCCCACTTAACCTCCCCTCTTTAAGACACAGATGAGGGTGAATTTTTGGCATGGCAAAGGGAAAGTGAATCAGAAATAGAGAGAGGTTTGGAAGAATCCAGAATGCTGTCCTTGGCATCATAGTAACCTCTCAAAGCCAACCACTTGTATCTGTCTATATCCAGTTAGCTCATGTGTCTTGTTAAAGAGGACAGTACCACAGATAAAACCAGCGTTTTCAAATATGGTTGTGAACCATCCTGGTGAAAATCACCTGGGGGACTATTAAGAATGCAGATTCTTGGGTCTTCAGTTATTCAGAATCAGAATCATTAAGGATAAACTTCATAAACATATTTTTACAGAAGACCCCCATGTGGTTAATTTAAACAATGAACTACTAGTTACATCCTGTATAAACAGGACACTAGGCTCATTCAATCTCTTGTCAAAGATGACTAAAGCAATTCTCTGCAATCCTATTTCTTTGTTTCTAGGAGAGCAAGCAAGCAAATAATGAAATTCCCACCTATTTCAGTGTATTAAAAAAAAGTAGAATTTTTAGTTTGGGAAAGATGGATGAAAATTTTATAGGCTTTGTATTTTTTTAAACTCTTCATTATTGTTCAACATGGGATATCCTGGAAGACCGTTCATCAATTAAATAAAAATATACTACAACCACTTAGCAGCTACTCTTGTAAGGATGGCTGACCTAACTGAAAGGTAATACAAAAGTAGGTTAATGTCTGTGCCATCATCTCTTCATAGTATTTCGTTCACACAAACATATATGGGATAGAGATGGTGATTATTCTAAAAAGAAAAGTTTTCTGAATTCATCTGCCATGATATGTGCTAACTATGGGCTGCATAGAAACCATAAATGTCAATGAGGCCACAAGAGAACATAAACAGTTGAGAGAAAATGAGAAGGATGATGAATGGGAGTTCCATCTGAGTAAGCAGTTGTAGATTCAATCATTGTAACCTTTGGGGGCTAATTAGCAAAGTCCTTAGGGTGAGCTGGTGCAGTGAATGCCCCAGGATACTGAAAATATAATAAGGTTTTCTAATTTAAAAGGCAAGTCAGGTATTTAAAATAAGCTTACTTCTTTGGTTGGTCAGAAACACCATTTTGCTAATTAAACTGTTGATTCTTAAAACACCATTAATAAATACTAAAAGTTATTTACATAACCCATATGAATTGCATATGCTAGAAAATCAGAAGTTATAGAAAACTATCAATGATTTTTATTCCCTTGGTACTCTTGAGAATTTGCAGTAAATGACAGTAAGAGTATATATAATACATTAAAACTTATTAATCTCTTATGGAAATTTTGGTGTGTGTAACATAGAAACACTTTTAACAAGATCACTAAAATGTTAACTATTTTCTATAAAAAGGAAGATGTTTTAATATGGTCAATTAAGAGAAAAAAACTTTTATTACTGATATTAGGAAGATTCAAAGAGCCTGTCACTGATTATTAACTGCTAGTTAAATGCCTTTTGCAAATTGATTTCAAAATTTTAGCTGCCAGATTGAATTATGTTCTTTTGAGCCTTGGAAAGAAAAATCATAGTGGTTTTCTAAAGGTTTTTTGACATAATTAAAAAACCATTTTATCAATCTATATATCATTCTTACAGGGTAGAATTGGTTGACTTTAGGAAAAAATTTTATTTGTCAGTCATTTACTTTATGAAAGAATTATAAAAGTGTATGTTTTAGCCACATTTATTTAGGTATATTCAAAGCAAACACTAGTTGGAGACAATTATGGTTATTACCTATGACCAAAAGCCTCATGGGCATCTGAACACCCACAGTTTTGTCTTATGTCAAATGTATGATTAGCCAAACTGCTTGTATAATCAGTATCCATATCAGGTCTCCCTCTGAGGCAAAAGTTTTCCAATGTGTATTTTACCCCCTATATCTTTATGCTATATTGGTTGATTATCTATGCTGGTACTTAATAGAATGAATTTTCTAATCCTCAGTTGATTTGAGCTTTATTTTATCATTATGCAGCTGCTTCAAGTCAGTAGTTTTGAAATAACTGCTAAATTGTGCTCCATAACTTGATCATAAATTTTCTTCTTTTTCTATTATTTGTCTAGAATTTTTTTTTTTTTTTTGAGAGAGAGAGGGAGCATGCACCTGAGCAGGGGGAGGGGCAGAGGGACAGGGAGAGAGCAAATCTCAAGCAGACTCCGCACCCAGTGCGGAGCCTGACTTGGGGCTCTATCTCACCACCCTGAGATCACGACAAGAGCCAAAATCAAGAGTCGGACGCTTAAAGGCTGAGCCACCCAGGCGCTCCAGTCTAGAAATGTTTGATAGATAGGGATAAGAGATTAATTTGTGGATGACTAAGCAATAGATGTCAAACAGTGATTGGGAATGAGTTATTTAGTAAAAGTTAGGTGACCACAGCTATTTTCACTAGCTAATTATTCCTTGACATAATTTTTTATGTTCATGTATAATCTCATCCCATGTTTTCAGAAGACTCATTTTGCAAGAGCACAGTCTTTGCTGTACCAATGTTATAAGGATGTGAAGCAACCGGGACTCAAGAACACTGCTGCAGGCAGTGTGAAATGGCACTGCCACTTTGGACAACAGCTTGATAGTTTCTTACAAAGTTAAACATACACTACCCAGCGATTCGACTCCACATGCAAGAATTTACTCAACACACAAGAAAATATGTCCAAAAAAAATTGTGCAAGAGTGTTAATAGCAACTTTATTTATAACATTGAACACCTGAAAGCAACTCAGATCTCCACCACCAAGCAAACTGAGGTATAAACCATACAATAGCCTGCTGCTTCACAATAAAAGAAACAAGCAAATGGATAAAGGAATTGAGGTATAACCATACAATGGAATACTACTCAGCAATACAAAGAAAAAGGAACTATTACATGGATGGATCTGACAGACTTTATGTTGAGTGACAGAAGCCAGAAACAAATAGTACATACCATAATATTCCGTTTATATGAAGACTACAAACATGCAAGACTAATCTATGGTATTAGAAATTAGAGTAGTAATTGCCTTTGGTGGTGAGGTGGTGGTATGGAAATTATTAAAAATGGATACAAAGGAACTTTCTGGGGTGATGGAAATATTCCTTATCTTGATTGAGCAGGTGGTTGCCCAGGTGTACACAGTTTTTAATACTCAACTATGTAGTTAATATCTGTTCATTTCACTGTATATAAATTATAATGCAATGTAAAGACCTACATACATGCATAAATACATAAATGGATGTATGGATGGCTGAATGAAAGAATGAATGAATGAATGAAAATTATGGTCTCTGGCTTCAGAAAGTCTAGACTTCAGTCTTGGCTTTACAACTTCCTGGCTATGTGACCTTGAACAAGTTACTTTATTTCTCTGTGCCTTTTTTCCTTAAACTTAAGTTGATAATAATAGAGTACTGTGAGGATGAAGCAAATTATTCTAGAGCATGGAAGTGTGCTAGGAACATAGTCATGCTTCAGTAATTCTTAGATATTATGACATTATTCTCCCTTGATATTAAGATATCAATTTGACTATAACTCAACATCCATGTTCTGTTTCATATATACTGTTTCTTTCCAGGTAGCAAGATGATTTATAGGCTAACTACCATGGTGCGCCTTCTTGTTACACAAGCAATTATTTTTTATTATAAAAATGAAGGTATTAAAAGATCACTTGCCATTTTATTGTGTTGAGCAGTTAGCTTGATCCGCCTACAATTAACTGTTGTAATTTTAGCTGTCAGTGTACAAAAGCAATATACAAAGTTTAACTGAGACCATTGAAAATTTTGGCTCCACGTATTTCCATATTCTTTACACTGAATTCCAAAATTCTTAGTTTAAATAAAGAGTGCAATGACAGACACTTGCAACAGAGAAAGCAACTAATTGAGATAATTGAGATAATAGAATTAGTAGGGGTAAATATAACTCCCAGTTCATTTTTCATAATTGAGATAATAGAATTAGTAGGGGTAAATATAACTTTTTCATATTTGAGATAATAGAATTAGTAGGGGTAAATATAACTCCCAGTTCATTCAATTCACTGAGTAAAGCCTCCTTAAAAATCATCAGGAGAAAAAAAAAATCAATAATTTAAATAATCCTTCCCTAGGATTTATCTGTTAGCTGAAAAGATCTTGAATTTCCTATTAGGAGATAAAGTACCTAAGCCATTATGGATACTTGAGCCTGTCTGACCTTAATATCTTCTATTTAGTACTGCATATGTGAGCAATAAGGAAGTCATCCTGTCATCTTCCAGGACAGCTGTATTCACAATGAATGACCGGGGAAAAAATTGGTTTCTCCCACTGAGGTCATTCATTATTTCCCATGATTTCTTGCTTTTAAGGCCACTGGGAAGTCATTCCTTACATTGTTAGCCCCTTAGGAGAGCAGTTAGAAAAGCAATAGACTCACCTGGTAGCAATTTACATTCACTGAGTCATAGGAAAGTGTTCCTCTTCCTTTATTAGATATAATTTCATCAGACTCCTTGTTTAAGGCCTTGTGTATTTGTATAAGCGTATCTAGTTTTCTCTTATTCTGCTCAAAGGGATAGGATTCCATCTTCGTTTTAAGAAAAGGTTTAGATTCTTTGATGTCTGGAATTCTTTTTTTTTTTTCTTGCCCTGAATCCTTGGCAATCATTGATTTATTTTATCTATCTATCTATCTATCTATCTATCGATCATTTACTTACCTACCTACCTACTTACTTACTTATGTATTTATTTATTTTTATTCCAATCTTGGTAACATACAGTGTAATATTAGATTCAGGTGTACAGTATAGTAATTCAACAATTCTATATGTTACTCAGTGCTCATCATGATCAGTGTGCTCTGAATCCCCTTCACCGATTTCACCCATCCCCCCTTCCACCTCCCCTCTAGCAACCACCAGTTGATTCTCTGTATTGAAGAGTCTGTTTTTATGTTTGTCTCTTTTTTTCTTTGTTCATTTGTTTTGTATGTCTGGAATTCTTGTGTTCCTTTCTATCAAATCTGTTAATGCAGGTTTGATTTTAATCCCTGTTTGGATTAGTTAATACCATTCCCTTAGCTGATCATAGATTGGAGTCTGTGAAAGGGAAACAGTAGAGATTGATTCTCTGTTACTTAAAAACAACATAGGGTGGGGATGCCTGGGTGGCTCAGTCAGTTAAGCATCAGACTCTTGATTTCGGCTGAGGTCATGATCTCAGGTCGTGAGCTCCAGCCTTGCTTCAGGCTCTGAGCTAGGCATGGAGCCTGCTGGAAATGCTCTCTCTCTCTCTCTGTCTCCCTCTGCCCTGCTTGCTCACTCTCTCTCTCTCATATAAATAAATAATTTTTTTAAATGTTGATTATCTTCCCCCCACCCTATGTTTTTATTGTGTGGGTTTTTTTTATAAATAGCATTTATGCAGTGCCTATTTGTATTAGATACTGTAATAAGCACCAGATATACTTTATTTTATTAATTCTATTTTCTGCACACATTAGTTTAAATAGTAACAGTAAAGCCATTTTTCTTAAGTGTATAGACTAGCTGGACTTCCATAGCTCCTATCCCAGAAAACCTTTCCTGGTCTTTTTTTTTTTCCTTTTCCTGGTCTTAGGAAGGAGGTCAGGCAGTGTAGACTCATCAACTTTTAACATGTCTACAGGCTATTATTTAACTATAAATTAAATGACAGTTCTTAAAGTCTTGATATTTGTCCATCAAGTCCGGAACTGGAGTGAACAACTCATTTTGCACAGATGGAGAAAGTCTTCTATGGAAGGGCTCGCTGTGGGAACACGACTTTGGTCCCCGCAACACTTCATTAAATTAATGTATCCAAACCATACCAGACTCCAGTAAGGTTATATTAGTCCAAATTATCTTCCTTCACCAGCTGTCAGAAACGTCAGGATTTTCCTATAAATACTTTTGACATCCCATTGGCAGATTCCTTCTTGGATGCAAATTTGAGGTGTCAGAGTGGATAATTAATCCTTCTTGCCTTTGACTGTTAGGAAGTTGTTCAAAAGGCTTTTGATGGGGCAAAACTGATAAAGCAGCATTGAGGAGGAAATCACTATGCACTGGGAAGATGGGAGAAAAACACCCTATGTTTTGAGTAGGCTTTTAAAACCTCAGTTTGAAAACGGCAGGGTAGTTTACTGTAACATCTTTACACAATTATTTGAAAACAAAATAAGAGTCATAATTTTATGCCTCTGCCAGGAGCCCCTAATAATGATGACTTTCTACTTTAAAAAGATATAAAACCAACATTTCCCTCAGATGGCATCTTTAGTGTTAAACTGTAATTTGCACATCAGAATATGGTTGAAGAAAACATTTTTCCCTAGAAATTGAGGTTTAAATTTTTCAGTTTGGTAGTTGAACATATTTTTTCTTATTTTCCTGTGTTCATTCATCTTTGGGGAATCATGAGAGCAATAGTCTTTTCCAATTCAATTTCAGCCTGTTTACAAAATACTGATGGTGAAGATAATCACGGCAGCAATAATAACTAAGTGTTATCAATTTAATCAGAGTAGCTGGCTATAAATTGTAATTGGAAAGTTTCACCCTTGTTCTCATAACAACCTCCAAAGGTTAAAAACTTACAATCTTGACTAACAAAATGTTTTCTGTGTCTCAAATTTATATAACTTGCATGCATATGTAATGGTCTCATTGTTTGGTCCATTTTGAGGGAATTCTGTGGTAATTTATATGGGAGAAGAAATGAAGGTTTTCTTCCAAGCTCCATGGGACACTTCCTGTAGCTGCTTCACCTGCCCTAGCTAAGGCTGGGTTGGTAAAGCATGAAAGAAAGGACACTATGTGATACCTGGAGTGAAGCATATGTACCAAGGTCAATGGAACTGACCCAGCAGCAGAAGCTAGCTATAGAAGTGTAGCCTTGGGAGTCAGGCCTCCATGTATGTCCAGTTCTTGCTTCCAGTCAGAAAAGTGGGGCAAAATAATGACTGGTTCTCAAGAGTCAGCTAGCACACCACCATTCTGAAGATCTGTTTTTAGATTTTTAGTTCCAGTTCCAGACCTGTCAAAAGAAAGCAGATCTCCAAAGACCCCAACTATAGGCTGGAGTTGGTACAGGAGTTAGGGACAGTAGTATAGCTAGGAACTGTGACTGAATAAGGCCCATGAGTCTCGCAACAGATAAAACTGGTCTGATTAATTATAATTATGTTAATTATAATCATGATTGGGACTCACAGAATGACAGTTACTCTGTTTCGTTTGGTAATTATACTCTGTGATGTATATGTTTTTAGGGAAAGAGTATGAAGGTAAACTAATGGATATCTCTTGCTTCAGGCAGGGTTTACAAGCAGGTTATGGGATGACTCGAAGCCTTCCAGTCAGAAAGTTTTACCTAAGAGATGCTGGGGAAGAGAAAGGTCCACAGAAGGAGTCAGGAGATAGGACACACAACTTCCAAAATCTTTAGTCCATGATGGACCCCACCCCTGGAATGGAAGGCTTACTTTCTTAGGACTTGAAGTAAAATTATCTTGAGAAATTTTTCCTTAATGTTATAGCTGTTGGCTACATTTTAGAGATTTTTTGCATGAATGGGGAATAAGCTGTGGTTCCAACAAACAAATCAACAAAAAGACGTATTAAGTAAGATTTGAAGACTAGATTTTTCTTCATTTGTAGAATCTGCGTTGCAGCCTATGGAACAGGATGGAGAGTAGGAAAAGTACCCTGAGTAAAAAACACAGAGGCCTTTTTCTGCAAGCATGAATCTCATAATTTTTCCAAAGGCAAAGAGGAGTATAGGCATATAGACACACTTCAATTCCAATTAATAAATGCTAATTTTAAAAATCATATTTCATAATATTTATGTCCTCAGCTATTTTCAAGTTGGCTGAGCATGGCTCTGAGGGAGTAAAGTGCAAGACCACAAAATGCAAATATGCTCATGAAATTGAAACATGGTTTTATGGGTTTTTTTTTAACCTGTCCTTAAGGTGTAATTTGCTACCTAAGTAAACAATTAATATATTTATGTGACATTTAAACTGAGGATAATGTAGGAATTTACTGGTTGTTCTTTCCCTTTCCAGATGGCAATTAATTTTGTAACTCTGAACTATTTTATATAGTAATAGTTAGGCCAATGGAACAACTAATTGAATGATAAAGCTATCTCACTGAAATTCAGTACTCTGTTCTGTAGAGAGAAAAGGGGACATATTTGGCTCCTTGTGGGAAGTGCCACAATGTATCCTACTTGGACACAGAAACAAAGAAAAACACAGAAAGGAAGTCTGTGCAGTAGATGGGACTCAGGATCATGGGGGGGGTCAGCTTACATCAGATGCCTCTAGGGCAAAGACTTTCATGTTTGTGCATGCCAAATGAGTCTTGAATGTTCAACAACAAAAAAGAAGTGATAACAACATTAATTGATTATAAATATATGAAATCAAATACACCAACATGAATATTGTCAGATTTTTTTTTCTTTGAAGCTACCTCTTTGAAGAAACACATATGTTCAGATACTCAGCAAGTCCATTCCAATAGCTAGTTTGGAATTCAAAGAGAAAAAAAAAATGTAGCTCTGTTTTCATTGTATGCACTTGAGTGCATATAATTTCTTGGTTTTTTGAGATTGACACTGATAGGAATTGGCTTCTTTTTTAAAACTTCATTTTTAGGATTCATAGGTATGTTTCTTCTGATTATTCTCTAGAGATGTTTTTGTCATAATAAATTGTGGCTTATTCATTCCAAGTGATTTTATTTTTTTAAAAAATTATTCCAAGTGGCTTAAATTTTTTTTTTTTTAATTTGAATATAGTTGACACACAATGTTACTTTAGTTTCAGGTATAATTCTAAGTGACTTTCAATAGATACCTACCAGGTAGATATCAGATATAGTTTAGCCACTAGCTTAGATATAATAGTGGTAAGAATAACAGTAATAGTATTATAGGTAATAATACTACATATAACTGTACTTATCTACCAATATATAATATACATCAATAATGTATAACAATAATAATAGCTATTATAAATTTTGATCCTTAATCCATGCCAGACATCTTAAGCGTTTTTTAAAAATATAATGTCCCTTTATCCTCCAAATAATCTTATACTAAGGGTAGGATTTACTTTTCCCAAGTTTACAATGAGGAACCAAAGAAATTGAAGTAATCAGAGACAAACTGCCTTGATTCCTGTTGAAACTCTGTGACTCACCACAGCACACACTCTCTTTTCTTCCCTCTTACTAAAGTAGAAAAGGTACCCATCCTCCTATGGCAGCTGCCCCCCCATCTTCTTTCACCTGTTCACCTCCTAGAAACACAACCCCATCAGAATCCTTTCCCCCTCGTATATTAAATGTAAAATGGGGATAATGATTATGCTCAGCACTTAGGGCCATTGCGAGGATCAAATTAGGATATATATGAAACAGTGTCTGACACATAGCTAACATTGGCTAAAGGATGAAGATGAATGAGGAAGATGACCCTACTCTCTTTCCTTTGTTGGAAACTGTGATCTCTATATCACTTCCTTCTTCTTTAGGATAAAATATTGGCAAAGCGATTAATGGTAGAAAAAAATTAAAGTACAACAAAATGTGCGTGCTTTGGGGATAGCTATGGGTTTAAAGCAGGAGTGTGCTTAGTGACTTGAGAAACAGGTTTAATATTCTTTCATTGCAAAAATACTATCGTATACAGTATCTGTTGCATACAATAAGCCTGAGTGGGTGTTTTGTGAGCTAATATGGTGCCAAGGAATTATAAAAAGATTTCAGATTTCTTAATGTTGTTTTTCCTCTAGATTTGCTTCTCTATTCTCTCAAGGTTTCCTGGCTCACAAATTCATATGCTAGTTTTAGCATTTCAAGAGGAAACTATAAAATTTCTATTGCGGCCTCTCTCTGGGGCCACATAATTTTAATGAAGTATAAAGTAAGCTCAGTGTGGAGACAATTGCCTGGAAATTTCTTCTCTCCCAGTTATTTTAAATAATTTATTTTCAATATGTAGTAATGAACCAAATGCACTTTTATAAGAGACTTTAACCTTTTAAGTGGAATTATTTGAGAGCTTCCTTTTTGCCCACTTTTCGAAATTGTAGACCAAATTATGCTTTTATTCTATCTCCAAATTCTCTTTCTCCATATGGTTTCTTTTTCTAAAATAAATAAATAAATGCTCTTTTGATATGTCTAGAATATTGACACAATCCACCACAAGGTAATTTAATAAAACACTTTTTGTTATCATTTAGGCGAAACCCTAGATCAAGAGAACCAGAATCAGAGTTCAAAAAAGTATGTCTGTTTGGTTGGAGAATGTTGTACCTGAAAAAAACATGAAATCATCTAGTTCAATCTTTTAATGTTAATAACTTGTAGACTGAGGTTATAGAAGATCAATTATCTTCTCCACAAGTAACCTGGCTGGTTAGAGACAGAGTGCACTGTAATACCCAGGACCATAGGCTCCTTTCCATGCTGCCTCCCATCCAAACTGAGCTCTAGAAATGAAGAAAATATGAAATATATTTCCCTAGTCAAGCAAAAATTCTATAAAGCCAGTATTCCAGAAATATGTTTATGTACATTTTCTAATTAATGCATAGTTAAGCAGAGATTTATGATTTGACCTTAAAGCATCATTTAGAATATATTAGTTTGCTTTTCAACTATAATAATAGTAGGTGCAATTTAACCCTTCTTTGTTGCATGATATTAACTGCTTCTGATTCATCATCTTAAACATAAATGATGGTATGTAATGAGAAAGCATTATTGTATAAGTTAATCAAATAAATGCTTACTTAAAAGACTTTTATTTGAATTCCATGCAACTAAGTTAGCCAACTTAGGGTTTCTGCCTCTCAGTTTACAGATGGTAAAATGGAGGTCATACCTGTTTTGTTTTCTTTGCAAGATTTCTCAATGTCAAGGAGATGACCTATGTGAAGGTGTTCTTTAAATTATAAACTATTATATAATCTCATGATATTGGGATACTTGACAGAAGATATAATGGCAAGTGGGGCTGTATACAGGGACAGCTATTTGGCCAGTTTTACAGAGCCTTCAAGGGTCAGCACATGGATAAATTCACCATGATGCAGGGTTTAGCTCGCTGCCTTTGCATAAGAAGAAACCCACACTGATTGAACTCAGGTGAATTGACTGACAAAAACTAATTTCAAAAACTGCTGATCTAAACCAGCAAAAAAATTCCTAAATTTTAATGATCAAAATGCTCATATTCCCACTCTAGCACATCACCTTTCTGGTATCAGGCAAGAACCTCGTAAAGGGAAGGCAAGGGACCCTTGTCAAGAGGAAATGAGTTTCTTCATTTACAAAATACGTTAGAGAAGAACGCAGTGGTTCTTTTTTTTTTTTTTTTAACATTTTAAATGATTATTCTCTTTCCCTCTATACACACACATACATATGTATATAAATTTTTTTCTAAACCACTGAGAGTAGGTTATATACATCATGACATTTTATCCCTTAATACTTCAGTGTGTATCTCCTAAGAACAAAGATATTCTCTTACATAATCTTTAGCACAGTTATCAAATTCAAGAAATGTAACATTGATATAATACTTTACTATTCATGATCCAAATTTGTCAACTGTCCCAATAATAAACTTTGTAATGTTCTTTTTTCCCCTGTCAGTCAAGGCTCACAGATTGCATACAGTTGTCATGTTTCTAGTCTCCTTTAATCTGCAACCGTTCTTCAGCCTTTCTTTGTCCTTTTTGACACTGAGGTTTTCTAATGAATATAGGCCAGGTTTTTCTTCTTCCTAAATTTCTCCCTCTCTCTTTTTTCTTAAGAGAATGTTTTTCATTTTAGGTTTGTCTGATGTTTCCTCATGATTAGATTCAGGTTATGCCTGTCTGGCAGGAATCTACGTGCCACTACTTATAATAGTGTCCTTCTCAGGATGTTGTACGTGGAGGTACCCTTCACTGGTAAGATAAATTTTGATCTCCTCATCGAGGTGCTACTTTGTTTCTCCCCTGGATAGATACTATTTTCCCCTTGGAACTCATAAGCAATCTGTGGGGAGACACTTTAAAACCATATTTTGCTCCTCATTAAACATTCTCCCCACAATTTATCAGATGTTGAGGGTTCTTGCCTGAGCCATTTTCAGGTTCCAGTGATGGTAAGTTTGGAGTGGTTGCTTTGAGAGTGTGGTGGTTCTTGTAAGAGGTACTTTATCCAAGCCATGAGAGACCCAATGAGTCCTCTTCACATCCCCAACAGGAGGCGACTCTCTGGTGAGTCTTTCCCCCTCTCACCATTGGATGAACATTGCCAACTGCCATCTCTTTCAGCCTCCTCCATGTGTTCTGGGCTATCCATCCCTCTTTCTGTTCAGTCTTTCTTCAGACAGGGTAAAATGTGATTTCTTTCTCTTCTGCTTACTATCTGCAAACCCATTTCATACCTTTCTTCCTGTAATTACTTCCAGATAAAATTCGTTGAAGTTTCTGTTGTTTCCAAACTTTTAAGTCACGCATTTAAAGGCTGTTCATTGTTAATTTAAGGATAGTTAGTCACATCTATTGTTTGAATTTTGCTAGTTTAAAGTTCGAAGGGCAACCTGATTTTTCTGTTTTCCAAGTTCTTGAAAGTCACTTTATTGTCTGATTCTCATATTAGCTAGATAAGCATTATTATACTAATCGTTCTTATGAATACTGATAGTAATGTAGATATAGTTGATTCTAGAATAAATCCAGTATTTTTTTCTGTTTAATTGTTTTCTCTTTCAAAAATGAAGTCCTTAAAATACTCTTCAGAAATCATGCTTTCTAATCAGTTGGGATTTGCTTAAAGTATTAATTTCTAAATTAATTTTGGATTTTCCTAGCAGAATAAAAAATGAACTGTCAAGGCTAAGATATTATATGCCATGGCAAAATGACTTATAATATGTATATTTTTATTTAACTTGTCCCTCTCATAGAATTTTCAATCTACAAAATGTCTTAAGGAATATTGTTTCAATCAATTCCTCATTTAATCAGTGAGGACTCTAAGATCCATAGGATTTTTGTTATTGTGTTCATTGCAAATCTGGGAGTTCCCTTTGCTTATTCACAGCCAGATCTCTTTTCTCCAAAAATGCTGCCAGTTTCTTACTTCTGGCCTTTAGAACTGATTATTCAAATAACTCAAGAAGCTTTTAAAATAGTCTTTGCCTTCATTCTTGTTCCCCTGCAATTAATGAGGATATAGAGCAGGGAAGACTTAGTCTAAACTAGGGAGGGAGGTGGGGAAATCCAGAGAAGCTTTCTGAAGGTAACACTTGAGCTTGAGTTTAAAGAATGGTCAGTGAAATAAAAAAAGTGGGAAAACTTGTGCCTGTACTTTAAGGTGGGGTTAGGTAAGCGGTGCTTTGGTGGTACAGTCAATTAAGTGTCTGACTCGGTTTCAGCTCAGATCCTGATCTCACAGTTGTGGGATCGAGCCCTGCTTCCAGCTCTGCACTCAGTGAGGAGTCTGCTTAGGGTTCCCTCTCCCTCTGCTCCTTCCCTCCCCCGCCCCCCCGCCAATCCCCTCTCTCTCTCAAATAAATAAATATTTTTTTTAAAGATGGGGTTAGGTGAAATCCTCCACATGTTCCCATAGCACTTTAATTTACTTTTCACACACATATCACATTGTATTGTAATTTACCTACCTACATCCTAGATGGATTATAAATTCAGTCAGAGCTGACACTGTCTTATTCCTGTTGTAGCTACATTACTTGGTACATTATAGGTACTCTATCCACTGATGTTTGAAGAAATGGATGAATGAACATTGTAAATAAATTTAACAAGAGATAATTCCAGGCAAATTATGGTGATAATCCTTTCTTTTCTCAGAAAACTCAGAGTGACTAACTGTCCCAGTTTTCTTGGGATTGACCTGATAACCTTATTTCAGCTCTCATATTGTAAATGAGTATCTTTATTTGCAGCTTATTTTATCCCATATTTTTTTACATTTTTGTGCTTTTTTTTTTTTTGGTGATTTTACTGTTTAAAATGGCCCCTAAGCATTGTGCTGAACTGCTGTCTGTTATTCCTAAGCACAAGAAAGCTGTGATATGTCTTAGGCAGAAAATACATGTGTTAAATAAGCTTCATTCAGGTATGAGTTATAATTCTCTTGGCCATGAGCTCAATGTTAATGAATTAGTAATAGAATATATCCAGAGAAAGGAAGATAAAATGTGTTGATCTGTATGTGAGACCACTCCAGAAAGTGTTAAAGTAACATCTATAGTGTGTAATGAATCTATGGAAAAGATGGGAAAATAGTCAAATATGGATTCATGAGATGACAATTGATTTTTTAAAAAGCACATTTTTGTGAGTCTGAAGCCCAAAGAAATTTATGGTCACGTTACCCAGGGTCAGGAAAATGTTAAACCCTTCTTGGCTAGTGTTTTATTATAAAGAAATACTGCACATAATTAATTATTTATATCAATAAATAAATTAAATAAGGTGCATTTAAGCAGAAACACACATAAAACAAGGTTGTATTCAATAGGTTGGTGAAAATGTTGTGAAAATATTCTGACCAGGGGCTCATAGAAACATAACCCCTGTGTATCTCCTAAGACCTATGGTCAGTATTTACTAATTTGGCATTTGTAGCATCTTTATAAAACATAACTCTCACAAATCATGAGAATCAGCTGTAGAAATAATCTGACTTTGTAGTAATTTTCAAATTTTCAAATGCTCCAAGGATACTTAATTGGAGTTGAGAGAAGGATGAGCAAGTAGTATACTTAAAAGACAGTCCATGAGTCCTCGTCTGCCTTCTATCATAGCAGTTATGTGTTTCTGTTTTACATCTAAAAGTTCTGGGTTCTTCAACTTTTGTTGGAAGAAAATAATCTGAGGGTTTTTTTAATTAAAAGTTTAAGAGCCACTGGAGTTGAAGATTTCTTAAATGTAAGAACTCTTAATTCTGATACTCCGAACTTTAGAATTCTCTTAAATAAGTTAAAATCCATTTGAGGTAACTTGTTGTTTTCTAGTTACACCTAAAAAAGATTTTCTTTTAAGTAATGAATGATTGCTGCCTTTAAAAATGATTTTATTTGCATGAAAAAAATCAAATGTCTCATTGCAGCAAACATTCTTGGCATGTGGAATTAGCACAGTCAACTACTTTCCCTGATGGTGATGAGTCTCAATACAGAAGTGTTTTGATATCAGTTTTTGAGATTATTAGAGTGGCTGTCAGGTTGAAATGTATTTACACTCTTCCAAGGAATTCTAAAGCCAAACCATGTGGTGTAAACCAATAAAATCCCTGAACTCCAAAGCACACATATTCCACTAAATAATACCGAATACAGATGAATATTATTGGCTAAATGACTAATGACTAAAATTTTCACTTTCTCCTAAAATAGATGACCTATATCATCCTGTTACCCTATTTTACTTCCTTGGCTCTAACTTTTTCCACATCTCATTAATTGATATGATTTACTGCAAGTGAACCCAATGGTTTGCTAATGGCTTATCTTTATAGTCAGTTTAAAGTGTTTTTCAACTGGGCGCCTGGGTGGCTCAGTTGGTTAAGCGACTGCCTTCGGCTCAGGTCATGATCCTGGAGTCCCGGGATCGAGTCCCGCATCGGGCTCCCTGCTCGGCAGGGAGTCTGCTTCTCCCTCTGACCCTCCCCCCTCTCATGCTCTCTGTCTCTCATTCTCTCTCTCGCAAATAAATAAAAATCTTAAAAAAAAAAAAAAAAAAATAAAGTGTTTTTCAACTAAGTGACATAGGAAATTGTTTCTTTTTACGGATTTTCAAATGAACTGCAAAACAGTCATAACCAGTATCAACTTAGCGGTTAATTGTATTATGTATGATCAAAAGACAATTCAGTCTCTGATTTTTTTCACCATCTTAAGGAACACACTAGATCAACCCAGTGGTGTTGTAGATAGTTATTTGTTTTAATGGTTTCTAATTCTTTACAGAGAATTTTGTCAAAGGTCCTTGATAACTTTGATATAAACTAAATTACAAAAAGTTGACCAGCTTCAAAAATGTCCAGACAGAATAACCCAGTCTATTATGAGGATGATTCCTATTACTACTCCTGGAGGATAGGCATTCATTTTTTTTAAAGATTTTATTTATTTATTTGAGAGAGAAAGAGAACATGAGAGAGAGAGAGAGCACAAGCAGGGGGAGGGGCAGAGTGAGAAGCAGGGCTGGGAACCTGACGACACGGGGCTTGATCCCAGAACCCTGGGATCATGACCTGAGCCAAAGGCAGATGCTTAATCGACTGAGCCACTCAGGTGCCCCAAGGGTAGGCATTCAACAGATGCTTTTTGAATGACCTCAGGCAGCAAGTGAATGAGAACATAAGCTTACAAATATATTATTATTACAGTACAGTAATATATTCTTTATCTTTTAGCTTATCTTTTCCTAAAAATAATCAAGTTTTAGTTGTTTTTTTTAAACTGAAAAATTCTACATGAGTTATATATCGAAGTAACTAAATTTTTATTATAAAAATAATTCTGTATTATTTCAGTTTTTCATACCTGAACTGTGATATGTTTTGCATGCATCAACTAACTGAAGTCTTGCAACAACCCTGTGAAGATAGATGTGAAGTACAGAGATTATGTGCTTGCCCAGAAACTTCCTCATGGACAGCATAGCTAGTGCACAGATAACAACCATTGAATTGGTATCATATCAGCTTTTTAATTTGTTATTATTACCACCATGTTTGGTCTGTGGGAGATTCACTTACTTGGTGGATGTTGATAGATGCTTAAGAATAGGATCTGTCCACAGACTGAGGAAGGCCTGGGCCATATATCATGGAACTGGCTGCTGCAGTTTCAGCCCAGGCCACAAGATGTAGGTAAACCTTTGGTGTCTCAAATTTCTGTGCTTGGGAAGTGTAGATATGATGTACATACTACCAGTGGAATGTGAAAATATTACTCAAGCAGCCAATTTTGTTTTTTGTTTATTTGTTTTAGGATGAGGAAGGAGCAGGATACTATAAAAATTGTAGACTCAATTGACTGTTGGACTAAATTCACTGAGTCGGGCTGAATCCAAAGCACACAAGCTTCTGCTTTCAGCTAAGAAAATGTTGCATGCTTCCACAGCCCAATCCACTGTGAAAATTGAACCCAAGGGCTATGGCAAAATATGTGATATCAAAGACTGATCTTGGCTACATGCTATGAATATCCTATATGGTGTTCTAATAAAATAGCAATTAATACTCTAACGTAATGGGAAGTACAGAAGTAGTCCAAGGCAGAGTCAGCAACTTCCCTGTCATTGAAGTCCTCCTGGTCTTCTGTCTTAGTGTTTGGTGATCCTTACCATATAGCTCTCAGAATCAAGGTTTGCCTCATTGGTACAATATGGTTTCTCTACTTTTCGCCTCATGTCAGTGTTTCCAAAGGGAAGAAATACTTCTAGAATTTATTCCTTCCAATGAAAAGAAATACTTACTTGTAGAAATCCCAAGCAGAACTTTGTTCTTATCTCATTGGCCCCTAGTGGCCCCTAGTGGTAATCATATGGCTCCCGTAGAGGAAAGAGACCAGGAAATGCGGCATTTTACCTGGACACAAAGCCAACCTGAAAAACAGGGGATTCTGTAAATTACAATGAAGTGGAAAGTGGATATTGAGTAGACAACCAATATATCTGCCAGAGTCTGTCCATGTTTTTGGACTAGATATCTTTTAGGCTGAAGCAAGTATTCTAATATCTCGGTATCTGAGCACTGAACACCCGCAATGTGTAAAGTACCAGTTCAGGTGCAGGAGAATAAAAAACACAAGATATAGGGCTGACTGTGTGAAGTTTAAAATCTAGTAAGGGCTTAAAAAATCTAGTAAGGGCTTAAGATACAAGACAAGACAGTGCCTGACAAAAAATAATGTATGTTAAATATAAATGTTCAGATGGTCTATGCCTATTAGCATTAGTGACTGAAAGAAATTAAATTGACTTTTTTCAGCTCTTATTTCCCTTACAAATTCTTCCACTGCTCAGGAAATTAGAATAGGTCTTAGTGACTCTAGGCACTTTTTTTACTCACTTGAGAAACACCTAGCATAAATTTTGGGGAAAATCTTATGGCAGATAACTATGTTACAGAAAATCTTTTGGTAAGAAAAGGAAATTAATCATAGAAAATAAAATGTAGATTTCCTTGAGGTCAAAGATAAAAACAAACAATCTGTTTCCCCATTCATTCTGAAATTGGGAGCCTGAAATTGGAAAGGATGATTATAATGTTAGTAGAGATAGAAAGATCCCTTTTGGGGCTAGAAAGGAGGAAACTTTTTACATAAATTTTGCCTGAGAGAAAGTGATGCTGAAGCAACCTGTTGTTAATCTTGCTTTCACTCAATACTACTGCAATTTATAATTTAATATAGTATTATCTTACTCAGTGTTTATTATTCTGGTTAGTACATGGTACTGGCTTGAAGGGACTCAGTCTTTAATTTCTTCTTTGCTTAAAATTATGGTTATAAGAACATGGATTTTTCAGAAACAGGAACATACTTATTTGCAGGATAAATAAAGCTTTACCAACCACTTCAAAACCTATTCTGAATCTTAGTTCTGAGTTCCTGTTTCATAAGGACAAATGTGTTTGAAACTGTGCTTTAGTATGTAGGCTGCGGGGGTTAGTTTGTTCAGAAGCAGTAACTGAAGAAACTATTAAGATCATGCATTTCCTAGTTTACCACAGTGTCTACTGCTGAAGGTGTAAAAACCTTTGTTTCACCTCTTGGCAGAAAATGAAAAGAATTATACTAAAGTGGAAATAAAGATCTTAAATGGATAAAGGAGTTAAGCTATCATTGACAATTCTAGATATAGTCTTCTGGCTTCCTAACCAGTGTTTTAGAACTGTTCTGCTTCCTAATGAGATGAAAAAGAAAGGTATATCTGGTTTGGGAGCCTGGGATCATGCAGTATTTCATAATGAACAAATAGCATTTGGTTGAGTATTTAAAAGACACATTTAAAGTGAACCCATTACAGAATGAAGCTAAATTTGTGCAATGCCCCAAACATTTTTTTACACATCATAAATCTCTGAAATTATCTTTTTTTTGAGGTAAGTGATTTCTGGAGACATCCCTAAGAAAACTTTAAAGGATATTCTGTAAGTATTTTAGGAAGAATATGGAATAATTATGGGACAAGATAGTGTTGGGTATTGCTAACTGCCTAACTTTAAGCACTGTATGAAAGAGCGTGGTATTTATCAAATCCTGGAGTAGAGTTTCAGCTGAGGATACAAGGAAGTTTTCTGGTGCTCCTCAAACCCATGTTCTCTACTTCAACTTCTCACAAAGTCCTTGGTATTATTATATTTTCTTTTAATCACATTTTACTAAAAATAATTTGACCCCCAAATGAATCTTTGAAATATTTAGTCATAGAGAAATGTATTTCAGGAGATTGTAACTTTTATTCTGATTCACCCGAACTGATAACAAGTAGAATTCCTACTCTTGACTCTGTACTGTGTAACTTTTTTCCCTGAAGAAATGCCACCAAACAGCATCATCTACTTCCCCCCCCATGCCTGTGCTTCTTTAGAAGAATATATGTTTTCTATTGCTGCTGTAACAAATTATCAAAAACAGAGTGTCTTTAAAATAACAATACAACTTTTATCTTATAAACTTTTATTTTATAAGATTTATAGTTCTTTTTTTAAAAGATTTATTTATTTATTTGGGGGGGGGGAGGTGCAGAGGGACAGAGAGAATCCTGAAGCAGACTCCCTACTGAGCACAAAGCCTAACCGGGGGCTGGATCCCAGGACCCTGAGATCAGGACCTGAGATGAAATCAAGAGTCAGACACTCAACCGACTGAGCCACCTAGGTGCCCCTAAGATTTATAGGGCTTTCACTGGGCTAAAATCACATGTTGTCAGGGCTGTGTTCCTTTCTGGAGGCTCCAGAGGAGAATCTATTTCATTGGTTTTTCCAGCTTCCATAGGATCCCCTGTATTCCTTGATTCATGGTCCCCTTCTTCCATCTTCAAAGCCAACAGTGCTGCATCTCATTGACCATTTTTTCGTAGCTACATCTCTCTTCTTCTGCTTCCCTCTAGCAAATCCCGCTTGTGATTAGTTGGGCCACTCAGATGATCCAAGACGGTCTCCCCATCTTAATATTCTTCGAAGTCCCTTTGCCATGTAAGATAAAATATTCAAAGGTTCCAGAGCTTGGAACATAGATCTCTTCAGGGGGTCCATTATTCTGCCTTCCACAGGGATGTTCCCTGCAATACTATTTGAAGTTTCACCACTGCACCTCTTAGAGTCTCAGTCCCCACTTCTGGTGGTTCTTCCTGTTTATGGTCCCTTAAAATTACAACAGATCAGGCCATACTGAGCTGAAGCTGTTTTTTTGTTTTTGTTTTTGTTTTAAGATTTTATTTGTTTATTTGAGAGAGAGAGAGTGAGAGCAAGCACAAGCAGGGGAGGGGCAGAGGGAGAAGCAGACTTTCCACTGAGCAAGGAGCCTGACTCAGGGCTCGATCCCAGGACCTTGGGATCACAACCTGAGCTAAAGGTAGACACTTAACCTACTGAGCCACCCAGGCGCCCCGAAGCTGTTTTGTTGAAATAGAAAGTATCACTTTCCTCATTATTCTTGTTGGTTTAGTTTTTGTTTTGCATCCTTTTCTTGTTATGGTTCAGACATAAATCCCTGAGGACTCTTCTCAACAGTGATGATCACATTAAAATTCTAATGTTAGTCGATTGGATACAAAGATCATATTTGATCTTGACACCTCCACTATAGAAGAAACAAAATCATAGAGAAGAAACTGACAGCCAGTTTGATAAGGAGCTAGAGCAACTAGCTAACAAACATACAGCATTTCCTTATGCCACTATTTCTGTAAAATATTTTGCCAAATAAGAATGTCCTGTGTGTGTAGGTGATGTGTTTCATAATCAAATAAGTTCCAGTGATCCTGCTTGCTGTATCTTAGAGATTCATAATGAACATTGGGAGGTAGAAAGGCAGTATAGAACAGTTGTTAAGAGGACATATTCTGGAGCTGTGTGAATTTGGGCAAGTTGCCTGATCTCTCTGAGTCTTAGTTTCCTCATCTATAAAATAGAAGGAGAAAAAATACCTTTATACTGGGATTATTCTGAGGACTGGATGAGTTAGCATTTGTAAAGTTTTTTGAATAACAAATATTATATACTGTTGTATGATAATTGGTAAAATAAAACAAAAATGAACATTCTGAGAAAGCCTGCTATAATCTGTTAAGCTTTATCTTAGAGTTCCCCAGTTATGTCTGGCCATGGAACTCTTCCCCCCGACACACACATACCAAATAATATCTATTCACGTTCCACAGAAATAATTTTCTACAGAAAGCCCCTTTTTTACTGATATAATGCTTTACTTTCTGCATTTTTTTAAATCATTGTCAACCTACTTTCCAATGATATTTTGGCCTTCATGTAAGAAGGTACAATTAAACTACAATATTATGCCATGAGGCAAGGGGTAGTGCCTCTCTCTAGTAGCTAGCACAGAACACATAGTTAGTTCTTAATAAATATTTGTTAAATAAAATAAAACAGTCAGTTGAACATCTGACTCTTGGTTTTGGCTCAGGTCATGATCTCAGGGTCTTGAGATCCAGCCCTGCACCAGGCTCTGTGCTCAGCTGGGTTTGCTTGAGATTCTCTCCCTCTCCTTCTGCCCCTCCTCTAAAATAAATAAGTAAATCTTTAAAAAAAATAAACAAAAACTTTTTTTAAAATTAAAGACCTTAAGTTAATGTGTACTAACCACTTACCTTACACCTGAATGCTTTTCTGTTTACAGATACCTATTTTTGAACAGTAAAAACTTTATGACTCACTTATATTATAGATTAAGGTATCATAAATGACTCTGATTTGTTGATTTGGCTTCCAGTTTCTTATTATTTTGTATATGAAGCAGGTAAGAAACTGAAAGACACCGATGATCACATATGAATCACAAAGAGAAAGTTTTGTGAACCAGAGATCAAATGGATTTGTTACTCCAAATTGGTGTCAGTAAACAAGTATCTCTGTGCTATTCACTTTATTTCTGTAACTCCATTCCAGTTTGCCTTCATTTAAGCTGAATATCTCTATTGTGAGATAACAGAAAAAATGGCTTCTAGCATATCTTAGTGGGCAAACTTTTGGATAACAAAGCTTTTAATGTGCTTAACTCTCTCCTCCCTCTAATTCTGTTGTTATTTCTTGCTTGGTCCTTTGCAGAAATGGAGAACAGCTGTTCATTGTCATCTGCTTAAAATTCTTTCATTTATATGAGAACTATAATCCATCAGAATTTCTTCTTCAGAATTAATAACCTCAGTTGCTTTGCTAGTTCATTTCACTAGCGACAACTACTCTGTACTGAGACAAATAAAAAAGTCCCTATTCTACAAGCACAAAACATATTATCCTAAGAATAGAGAACAGTTTATGTAAGAGCAATATATATGTGTATATATACATAAATTACATGTATATATAGTTATTCATATACATATTAAAATTGTTCTTATATAAGGAAAGTTTGACCAATTATTATGAGGAATATACAAAGTACTATGGAATTATAGAGATGGGAAATCTTTGAAAGCAAAAAAATGAATCTAGACACAGACCTTTCACCTGTCACAAAAATTAATTCAAAATGGGTCATAGTCCTAAAATGTAGAAGTGCAAAAGTACAAAACTCATAGAAGATAACAAGAGAAAACCTAGATGACCTTGGGTATGATTATAACATTTTAGATACAACACCAAAGACATGATACATGGAAGAAATAATTGATAAGCTGGACTTCATTAAATTTGAGAACTTCTGTTCTGCAAAGGCAATATCAAAAGAATTAGAAGAGAAGCCATACACTGGAAGAAAATATTTGCAAAAGACACATCTGATAAAGGACTATTATCAAAAATATACAAAGAACTCTTAAAACTCAACAATAAGAAAATAACAACCCAATTAAAAAATGGGCCAAAGACTTCCACAGACACCTCACCAAAGAAGATATACAGATAGCAAATAAACATATGGAAAGATGTTCCACAGCATATGTCATCAGGGAAATGCAAACTAAAACAATGAGATACCATCACACACCTATTAGAAGGGACAAAAGTCAGAACATTGACAACATCAAATGCTCTGAGGTTGTGGAGCAACAGGAACTCTCACACATTGCTGGTGAGAACAAAAAAAAGTACAGCCACTTTGGAAGATAGTTTGACAGTTTCTTATAGAACTAAACATACTCTTAACATAAAATCCAGCGGTTGTACTCCTTGGTATTAGTCCCAAGGAATAGAAGATTTATTTCAACACAAAAACCTGCACATGGATATTTATCACAACTTCATTCATAATTGTTAAACTTGGAAGCAGCCAACATACGAGTAAATGGATAAATAAACTCTGGTACACCTGGACAATGGAGTATTACTCAGAGCTAAAAAGAAATAATCTATTAAGCCATGACTAGACATGGAGGAACTTAAATGCATATTACTAAGTGAAAGAAGCCTATCTGAAAAGGCTATGCACTGTATGATTTCAAGTATATGACATTCTGGAAAAGGAAAAGGGGAGACAATGAAAACATCAGTGGTTGCTGGGGGTGGGAGGTAGGATGAATAGGTGGAGGACAAAGGATTATTAGGGCAGTGGAAATACTCTGTATGATACCATAATGATGTATATATGTCGTTATTTATTTGCATAAACCTATAGAATGTACGACACCAAGAGTAAACCCTGAGGTAAACTATGAAATTAGGTGATTATGATGTGTCAGTGTAGGTTTATCCTCAATAAAAAATATACCATTCTTGTAAGTGATGTTGATAATGAGGGAGACTATACATGTGTGGAGGCAGGAGGTTATGGGAAATCTCTGCACCTCCCTCTCAATCTTGTTGTAAGCCTAAAACTGCTGTAAAAAAAAAAAAAAAACGGGGGCGCCTGGGTGGCTCAGTTGGTTAAGCGACTGCCTTCGGCTCAGGTCATGATCCTGGAGTCCCTGGATCGAGTCCCGCATCGGGCTCCCTGCTCGGCAGGGAGTCTGCTTCTCCCTCTGACCCTCCCCCTCTCATGTGCTTGCTCTCTCTCATTCTGTCTCTCTCAAATAAATAAATAAAAAATCTTTAAAAAAAAAAAAAAAAAAAAAAAAAACGAAGCATTAAAAAATTAATCTAAACTATAGATAGCCTCTAAAAATTAATAAAAAAAATCTTAAAGGTCCCATAAATAATTATACAAAACATATGAACTGTCAATTTAAAAAGAGGAAAAACCATGTTTAATGTTGATATTTTAACCATATTAATATGATATTAACTGAAAGGAATATTTTGCCTTCAAAATCAGTAATTTAAAAATATATACTGTTGGGGCACCTGGGTGGTTCAGTGGGTTTAGCATCCAACTCTTGGTTTCTGCTCAGGTCATGATCTCAGGGTTGTGCGATCAAGTCCTGTGTCAGGCTCTGCGCTGAGCATGAGCCTGCTTAAGATTCTCTCTCTCCCTGTTCCTCTGCCCCTCCCCCCTCCCCTGCTCATGCATGCACGCATGCTCTCTCTCTCTCAAAAAGTATATATACATATATATATACTGTTTAATGCTGATAAATGTGTAGAGAAATGAGATTGCTAATGGGGGTGTATTGCTGAAATTAATTTCTTATATCGACAACCAAAAATATCAACTGTTTGATCTATTAATTCTACTTCTAGGAAATGATCCCATGTTAATAATTTGAAATAACAAAAAACATTCACATATAAAAATATTTAAACAGTTAACATTTAATATTAAATCACATACAACATTAAAATTATGTTTTTGAAATGTTCTTAATGACAGGAGAAAAATTTATGTCTACACTTAGTAAGATCTTTTCAAATAAAAAGTTTTGAAAAAGCACAGAAAAAGACAAAGAATGATGTCAAATATTCAGATGGTTATAAGGTGATGAGATTAGTGGTGACTGTTTCTGTGTGTTCCAACTTTATGGTACTTTCTTGAAAAATTATGTACTGTTTTTAAGTCAGAAAAACATGTGAAAATTGTAGAAAGTATAGAAAGGTATTTTCCAAGGCTATCAAATCCTAAAGAGAGCAAAGGAAACAGATTGAGGAGAAAGACGTTGGTGACTTTCTGGTAAATGTGAACAGTCCTGGATGTGAGAGGAGAGCTAATAATCATTGAGAAGAAATTCAAAGAATTATTACAAGGAGTTAGCACAGACTGGAGGGGCTCTGCACACCATGAACCCTGTACATATTAAGCATTAAAGTTGATGGCAAAGGAACAGTTGTACATAGAATGGGACCTAGAGGAGTAATCAAGGTTCAACAAAGATTGTATTTTTAATAAAGGACACTTAAGAACATATGTCATAAGATATGGAGCAAAGTCCTAGAAGAGAACGCATGGAGACAACAGGTGATATATATAAAGGCCTCTCGTGTGTTCTCAGATATTATTTATAGTAAGTGTATTTCCTGACTTCAGTAAATTATTCAATAGAGTAAACAAAGTTACATGCAGTTATGCATTAGGTACATTTCCTTTTTGAAAAAAATATTTACAAGTTTAACTTTTTGTTCCAAAATTTCAGGCATAGACTATTTTATCTTTAGATCTTCTTAATCTCTTTTGTTTTCTTTGATAGAGCTGGGGAAAAAAAGTAAATAAATGAGACCTGCAAGTTTTCTGTGTATACTAATAGCTTTTAGATCACCCAGTTCTTGCATATAACCAACATGTAGATTTCATAGCTTGATTGATAAACTATCTTGTGGGAAGAACTGGCTTTCTCACTCTTTTTTTTTTTAATTTTATTTTATTATGTTATGTTAGTCACCATACAGTGCATCATTAGTTTTTGATGTAGTGTTCCATGATGCATTGTTTGCATATAACACCCTGTGCTCCATTCAATACATGCCCTCCTTAATACCCAGCACTGAGCTAACCCATCCCCACCCCCCTCCCCTCTAAAACCCTCAGTTTGTTTCTCAGAGTCCATAGTCTCTCATGGTTCGTCTCCCCCTCCAATTTCCCACCTACTTCATTTTTCCCTTCCTACTATCATGTTTCAGAGGTACAGGTCTGTGATTCATCAGTCTTACACAATTCACAGCACTCACCATAGCACATACCCTCCCTAATATCCATCACCCAGCCACTCCATCCCTCCCACCCTCCACCACTCCAGCAACCCTCAGTTTGTTTCCTGAGATTAAGAATTCCTTGTATCAGTGAGATCATATGATACTTGTCATTCTGTGATTGACTTACTTCGCTTAGCATAATACCCTCTAGTTCCATCCACATTGTTGCAAATAGCAAGATTTCGGGGTTTTTTGATGGCTGCATAATATTCCATTGTGTATATATATATATATATATATATATATATATATATACCATATCTTCTTTATCCATTCATCTGTTGATGGACATCTAGGCTCTTTCCATAGTTTGGCTATTGTGGACATTGCTGCTATAAACATCGGGGTGCATGTGCCCCTTCAGATCACTACATTTGTATCTTTGGGGTAAATACCCAGTAGTGCAATTGCTGGGTCTTAGGGTAGCTCTATTTTCAACTTTTTGAGGAATCTCCATACTGTTTTCCAGAGTGGCTGTACCAGCTTGCATTCCCACCAACAGTGTAGGAGGGTTCCCCTTTCTCTGCATCCCTGCCAACATCTGTCGTTTCCTGACTTGTTAATTTTAGCCATTCTGACTGGTGTGAGGTGGTATCTCATTGAGGTTTTGATTTGGATTTCCCTGATGCTGAGTGATGTTGAGCACTTTTTCATGTGTCTGTTGACCATTTGGATGTCTTTAGAAAAATGTCTGTTTATGTCTTCTGCCCATTTCTTGATTGGATTATTTGTTCTTTGGGTGTTGAGTTTGATAAGTTCTTTATAGATTTTGGATACTAGCCCTTTATCTGATATGTCATATGCAAATATCTTCTCCCATTCTGTCGGTTGTCTTTTGGTTTTGTTGACTGTTTCTTTTGCTGTGCAAAAGCTTTTTATCTTGATGAAGTCCCAATAGTTCATTTCTGCTCTTGCTTCCCTTGCCTTTGGTGATGTTTCTAGGAAGAAGTTGCTGCGGCTGAGGTCGAAGACGTTGCTGCCTGTGTTCTCCTCAAGGATTTTGATGGACTCCTGTCTCACATTGAAGTCTTTCATCCATTTTGAGTCTATTTTTGTGTGTGGTGTAAGGAAATGGTCCAGTTTCATTCTTCTGCATGTGGCTGTCCAATTTTCCCAACACCATTTGTTGAAGAGACTGTCTTTTTTCCATTGGACATTCTTTCCTGCTTTGTTGAAGATTAGTTGACCATAGAGTTGAGGGTCCATTTCTGGGCTCTCTATTCTGTTCCACTGATCTATGTGTCTGTTTTAGTGCCAGTACCATACTGTCTTGATGATGACAGCTTTGTAATAGAGCTTGAAGTCCAGAATTGTGATGCCACCAGCTTTGCTTTTCTTTTTCAACATTCCTCTGGCTATTTGGGGCCTTTTCTGGTTCCATACAAATTTTAGGATTATTTGTTCCATTTCTTTGAAAAAAGTTGATGGTATTTTGATAGGGATTGCATTAAATGTGTAGATTGCTCTAGGTAGCTTTGACATTTTCACAATATTTATTCTTCTAATTCATGAGCATGGAACATTTTTCCATTTCTTTGTGTCTTCCTCAATTTCTTTCATGAGTATTCTATAGTTTTCTGAGTACAGACTCTTTGCCTCTTTGGTTAGATTTATTCCTAGGTGTCTTATCGTTTTGGGTGCAATTGTAAATGGGATCGACTTCTTAATTTCTCTTTCTTCTGTCTTGTTGGTGTATAGAAATGCAACTGATTTCTGTGCATTGGTTTTATATCCGGCCACTTCACTGAATTCCTGTATGAGTTCTAGCAGTTTTGGGGTGGAGTCTTCTGGGTTTTCCACATAAAGGATCATATCATCTGCAAAGAGTGAGAGTTTGACTTCTTCTTTGCCGATTTGGATGCCTTTTATTTCTTTTTGTTGTCTGATTGCTGTGGCTAGGACTTCTAATACTATGTTGAATAGCAGTGGCGATAGTGGACATCCCTGCTGTGTTCCTGACCTTAGGGGAAAAGCTCTCAGTTTTTCCCCATTGAGAATGATATTCACTGTGGGTTTTTCATAGATGGCTTTTATGGTATTGAGGTATGTATCCTCAGTCCCTACACTCGGAAGAGTTTTAATCAAGAAAGGATGCTGTACTTTGTCAAATGCTTTTTCTGCATCTATTGAGAGGATCATATGGTTCTTGTTCTTTCTTTTATTAATGTATTGTATACATTGATTGATTTGTGGATGTTGAACCAACCTTGCAGCCCAGGAATAAATCCCACTTGGTCATGGTGAATAATCCTTTTAATGTGCTGTTGGATCCTATTGGCTAGTATTTTGGTGAGAATTTTTGCATCCATGTTCATCAGGGATATTGGTCTATAATTCTCCTTTTCGATGGGGTCTTTGTCTGGTTTTGGGATTAGGGCAATGCTGGCCTCATAAAATGAGTTTGGAAGTTTTCCTTTGATTTCTATTTTTTGGAACAGTTTCAGAAGAATAGGTATTAATTCTTCTTTAAATGTTTGGTAGAATTCCCCTGGGAAGCCATCTGGCCCTGGGCTCTTGTTTATTGGGAGATTTTTGATTACTGCTTCAATTTCCTTAGTAGTTATGGGTCTGTTCAGGATTTTTATTTCTTCCTGGTTCAGTTTCGGTAGTTTATACATATCTAGGAATGTATCCATTTCTTCCAGATTATCTAACTTGCTGGCATATAGTTGCTCATAATATGTTCTTATAATTGTTTGTATTTCTTTGGTGTTGGTTGTGATCTCTCCTCTTTCATTCATGATTTTATTTATTTGCATCCTTTCTCTTTTCTTTTTGATAAGTCTGGCCAGGGGTTTATCAATCTTATTAATTCTTTCAAAGAACAAGCTCCTAGTTTCATTGATCTGTTCTACTGTTCTTTTGGTTTCTATTTCATTGATTTCTGCTCTGATCTTTATTATTTCTCTTCTCCTGCTGGGTTTAGTCTTTATTTGCTGTTCTTTCTCCAACTCCTTTAGGTGTAGGGTGTAGGCTTTCTCACTCTTAATATGGCTGCAGTATTTTAGAATGTCTGTCAGTTGCCAGATACTTATTGAAGTTCCCTATCTGACAAGCATAGTTCCAGCCATGTGCTGGAAATGCAGTGGTGGATGAAGCCAGAAGTCCTTGCCTTTACAGAGTTTACAGTCCATTGGGAAGATGAATATTAAATAAGTGTAAGTGTGCTAAGGACTATAGGGTCCTATGATGGGAAGTGCATCCTGTTTTGCAGAGTCATGAGGAAGCGATATTTAAGCTGGGGTCTCATGAATGAGTAGCAGTCAGTAAGCCAAGATGGTAGAAGACAGTCTGAGTGAACCAAATATGCAAATGGCCTATGGCAGAAGGAAACTTCAAGTGTCTCACTGAGAAAATTTCAGCATATTGGAAGTGGGAGAAGTGAGGCTGGATATGGGCAAAAATGATTCATAAAGTCTCGTACACCAAGGTAAGAATGCTGCACTAACTGGAAAGGCAATGGGAGTTCCCTGGGAGAGTTGAAGTTGGGGAGTGGTATGATCAGATTACAGTTTTAAAAACACTGTCTTTCTGGCTTGCAGTGAAGGGAAGACTGTGAATGGGCAGTGGTAGACAAAGCTAATGTGAGAATAGTATGTTCATTCTCTAGAACAAGGATGAATGGCTTGGATTGGAGTGTTTCCTGTGGGGATGGAGAGAGGAGCCTGGATTTCAGATACATGTAGGATATTCCCTTGACAAGATTTGGGGCACTGCTCTTAATAGCAGTATAATGTGAGCCCAGGTATAATTTTATGTTTAAAGGAAAAAAAAAGTGAAATTAATTTTAATAATGTATTTAATTTAATTCAGTATATCTAAATTATCATTTCAACATGCAGTCCATATCTTAAAATGATAATGAGATATTTTATAATCTTCAAAATCCAGAGTGTAATTTACATTTATAATACACTCAGTTTGGACTAGTGTATTTCAAGAGTTTCACAGCCACATATGGCTAGTGGCTAAATATTTGGAGGAGTTGGTTTGCTTGTCTGTAGTTTTTTTTTTTTTTTTTTAAGATTTTATTTATTTATTTGACAGAGAGTGAAAGCGAGAGAGATCACAGAGGGAGAGGGAGAAGTAGACTCGCCTCTGAGCAGAGAGCCCAATGCGGGACTCAATCCCAGGACCCTGGGATCATGACCTGAGCTGAAGGCAGTCACTTAACCAACTGAGCCACCCAGGCGCCCCTTGTCTGTAGCTTTTATACTTTTCCATAAGCTGGCAGCCTACTCTGAACACCTCATTGCATCACTACAATGACTAAATAAAGTAATGTACATGAATGATGTTCAGTAAAAGGTTGTTTAATATGGAAAGCTGGTAGCTTTCCATTTAGCCATTGTCTACATGACACTAAAATAAGGGGCAATTTATTCAATGCAGTTAGGAAAAATATTTAGACTAAATTTTTTTATAAAGTTAGAAAAAAAAACAATTGGCTACTTACTGTAGATAAATCATAATTTAGAATCATTGGCATGGATTGTATCCTTAGGTAAAAGGTAGGCAATAAACAAGTAGGGTAGTGAATCCCAAAACTATATTTAAAGGCACTAATATTTTTGTTTCAGAAAAAGGTGACCTATTGAAGCACAATAAATTGTAACATAGCCTCGTTTTTCATCTTCTGTAAGTTTTCATGAACAACTCTTTTAATCTGTCTGAATGAATTAAATCTCTAGCAGATACTAAAGAGAATCCTGTAACCACTGATATTTGTAATGTCTCTGTGAAATGATTTATTTTAGAAGCTGAAATAAGACTTTTCTTTCTTTTAGTAGAGGTCAAAAAGGATGCTCAGGTTGCTTTTGATCATGCCTACTTGACTTATGAATTAAAATAGTCAACACATCAAACCAATTTTCAAGTGTTTTCGCCTTTTTTACTCTATGGGAATTTTCCCATGAACACATCAGAGGAGAATTTAGCTCAAGGCAACTGATAAATCAATGACGTGATTCTCTAGGCAGCTTCTCTATCACAGACTGAACATCTGTAGCTGGAGCGGCATAATTGAACTATAAGCAGCATATTGGGGAGATACCCACTTTTGCCCCTCTATTTTCCACATTGAAGACAGTGATTTTTTCAAAACACAATTCCAATTAAGCTAAATTTCTGCTTAACACACTGCAATGACTCCTCACACTTTTAGATCAAGACCATAGTCTTGATCTGTTTCTATCCATCACTTTTTGCCTTTTATTAAATTAAACTTTTCATTTTGAGATAGTTTTAATTTCACATGCAGTTTTAAGAAATAATAGAGACATATTATGTGGAAACTTCATCCAGTTCCCTAATGGTAACATCTTGCAAAACTATAGTTGAAGATCACAACCAGGATCCTGATGTTAATACTGTTAAGATACACAACATTTTCATCACCACAAGGATCCTTAATGTTGTCCTTTTATAACCATAGTCTCTTCCATCCAGTGCCCCACCCCCTACTAATCTCTGGCAACCACTAATCAGTTCTCCATTTCTGTAATTTATCATTTCAAGAATGTTACATAAATGGGGGGCACCTGGGTGGCTCAGTCAGTTAAGTGTCTGACTCTTGGTTTTGGCTCAGGTCATGATCTCAGGGTTGTGAGATTGAGCCCCATGTCAGGCTCCACGCTGAGTGTGGAGCCTGCTTAAGATTCTCTCTCCCCCTCTCCCTCTGCTTCTCCCCTGCTCTCACACGGCATGTGCTCTCTCTCTCTCTGTCAAAAACAAAAAATTTAAAAAAATAAAAAAAGAGTGTTATGTAAATGGAATCATCAAATATGTAACCAATTGGGGTTGGGTTTTTTCACTTAGTCTAATTCTCTGGAGATTTCACCCAGGTTACTATATTATCAGTAATTAGATATTTTTTTATTATGATATACCAGTTTGTTTAACCATTCATCTGCTGAAGGATATCTGTTTGTTTTCTAGTGTTATGCTATTCTGAATAGAGCTGCTATAAACATCCAGGTACATGGTTTTGTATGAGCATGAATCATCATTTCTGTTTCCTTGTTGGATGTTTCTATTGCTTTACTAAACCTTTTTATTTTTTCATTTGTTTCAGACATGCTGATAATTACACATTGAAGCATTTTTATCATGGATGTTTAAACATTGTTATCAGATAATTCTAACATCTTTGTCATATTTTTGTTGGCATCTGTTGTCTTTTTCAGTTTGAGATCTTCCTGGTTCTTGGCATGACTAGTGATTTTTATTGAAACTCTTACATTTTTCCTATTATGTTCTGAGATTCTGGACTTTATTGAAACCTTTTTTTTCTGATACCACTCCAGAAGGGGGAGAGGGAGGAGCACCACCTCATTATTGCCAAGTAGAGGCAGAAATTCATGTTCCCCACACAACCTCTGGACATATGAGATGTGAGAGGGGCTTCTTGTTACTGCTGGGCAGGAGGTGGGTTTGGTAATACAAGCAGTCCCCATTGATATCACAGTGACTTCGCTATCTCTGGGTGATTGTGGAAGTTCTAACTCTCCATTTAGCTCCCTACATGATTTCTAGTAACATAGTTGGAGGTGGTGGGTACTTATTACTGAAAGCTGGGGATGAAAATCCTATCTCCCTATTTGACCTGTTCTGATACCACCCTGGCAGGTGTTTGGGGGCAGTTGGTACAGGCTCTTAAGGGTGTAAGTCTCGGTTCCCCACACAGCATTCATCAGCGTGGATGGGAGGATGGCTACAGTTTTTCTGTGGTGTTTGACTAGAGTGGAACGATTATTGCCTAAAAGTTTTCTGTCTTGCTACTTTTTCCTTTTACTCACCCTTTGGCTAGAAAAATTGGGTTTTAGTTGGGGTTTTTTGTCTATCCTCATGGATGTTTCTGGGTCACCAGCTACTTTGGCTGTAAGTCTAGGATATGTAAGGCAAAAAGAAAACCCAGGAAACTTAACCACTCTGTCATTCCTTGGGTCCTGTGGTCCCTAGCCAAATTGCCTTCTCTCTCCACCTTTCAGTCTTCTGCTGTTTGTTTAATATATAATATCTATGAATTGTAGTTGTACTTAGCAAGAATAATAGGAAAGTATGTCTGTTTCATCTTCCCAGAAGTGCTAATGACTCTTGAATTTTTATTTTCTATTATTTTTTAAAGATTTATTTATTTATTTTAGAGGGCAGAGGGGCCGAAGGAGAGGGAGGGAATCTCAAGCACATTCCATGCTGAGCACAGAGCTTGATGAAGGGTTCGATCTCATGACCCTGAGATCATGACCTGAGCTAAAACCAAGAGTCAGACATTCAACTAACTGAGCCATCTAGGCACCCTGACCCTTGGCTTTTTAAAATCTCTATTATGCTTTAGATCTTACCTCAAAAATCCCTTCCACTAGGAACCATTCTCTCACTTCCCTTAGTACTGAAATGCTAGACTATTAGAAGCTCTCAAAAAAGCATGTATTTCTCCTCTTCCTAGCATGTATTTTAAAATAACAGTATTAAATGAATTTGACTGAATAATATGCTTCCTTTATTAGACTCTAAGGTTCATGTGGGTAGTGATTTTGGCTGTGTTTTAATTATTTTGTTCACAGTACCCAGCAATCTGCTTGGCATTAATAGTAGATTCTTGATAATATTTGTAGAATGAATAAGGCAATGCAATAAAGTAGAAAGAGCTCTAGTTTTGCAGTTAGATTTTGCCACTCTAATAGAAGTATAATCTTTACATCTTTTTTGTCCTTTACTGTTTTTTCATATGATAATATTAAGTAATATAACACATAAATTTCTCCACATAATGCATGACCTGATGACTTCCAATTTCTAACAGCTATTGTTTCCCTTCTTCTGATATCCTTCTTTCCTAGAAAACTGTAGTCTTGCTTTATTTCCTTTATTTTTTTTTTATCTCTGATGACAACCACAGTGCCAAGGACATGGTGGAAACTCAATAATTATTAAATGGAATTAAATCAATATGTGTATTATTATTTTATGGGACTTATATGAGGTTTCTGATATAACATTATATATTTAAGAAAAATGTACATAAAAGGAAAAAAACTTAGAGGGGGGAAATAGTTTTGTTTAGAAAGCAAAAGAGCTGATTTATCATTGGTTCATCCTTGAACTAGAAGAGCAGGTTGAAAATAGCAAATACATTCCAAGGAAAGAGAACAAATGTTCATGTTATAATAAATACTATAGAAAGTTATAAGAACAAGTACATTTGGAAACATAAAAAGAGGGTGAACTGTGAAAAACTCTGAAAAAGTAGATAAAATAACTTTTTTCTAAATGGAATAAATTTTGTCCCTTATTCCCAGGAAAAGGGAAAAAAGAAAAATAGGCTTCTAAATATGCATTTGACATTGATCACATAGGAGGGCAAGAGCTGTAGGGAAAGGGATTTATAGCCTTCTGCTGACCTTTAACAGATCAGGTCTGTGTCATGGGCTTTGTGGCACTGCCCATGGGCTGACTATGAAGGGGTTATCACTGGGGATAAAAGTGCCTATTGAATTTGGGGCAACGTGATATACACAGGCTACCAGATGTTTCTGTCTCCTGAGAAAGATGTAACTTGTGATTGTAAGAAAGGAGGAGAAAATCATAGGGAAATACAGAACATCTCTGGTTCAGATTTGAGTGGCAAGGGGAAAATGGTGAGATAGGAAACTATGAGTGAATATATATAATGATGGTCAATATTTAACCAAAATATACTATGTGCTGGACACTGATCTATGAGCTTTACATATATTAAATCATTTAACCCATTATGACTGGTGTTCCTATTATAATATTCATGTTGGGATATAGAAGTTACAATATTCTTGTAGGCTTATTGATACTATCTTTCCCGGATTGGAGACGGGGGGATGTATGTTTGAAATGGGACAAAAGTGGGGTGCCTGGGTGGCTCAGTCGTTAAGCATCTGCCTTCAGCTCAGGTCATGATCCCAGGGTCCTGGGATCGAGCCCTGCATCGGGCTCCCTGCTCCGCAGGAAGCCTGCTTCTCACTCTCCCACTCCCCCTGCTGTGTTCCCTCTCTCGCTGTGTCTCTCTGTCAAATAAATAAATAAAATCTTTAAAAAAAAAAAGAAAGAAATGGGATAAAAGATAACTTACACCCTGCTGCTGTGCTTTCTGTTATGGGTAGAATTGTGTCCTCTCAAAATTCCTATATTGAAGTCCTAACCCCCAATACCTGAGAAGGTGATCTTATTTGGAAAAGGGGTCATTGTAGATGTAACTAAAGATGAAGTCACACTGGACTAGGGTGGTTCCTAATCCTATATGACTGGTGTCCTTTTCAAAAGGAGAGAATGGACACATGGACACACACAGGTACAGAGAGCATTCCATGTGAACATGAAGACAGTCACCTACAAGCCCAGGAGAGAGGCCCAGAACAGATTGTTCCTTTAACAATGCTGAGAAGGAACCAACCCTGTCAACATTTTTGATTTCAGAGTTCTAGCCTCCAGAACTGTGAAAACAAGAAATTTCTGTTATTGAAGCTACCCAGTTTGTGACACTTTGGTATGATAGCCCTAGCAAACTAATACACTTTCCCTGGAGCACTGACCACAAATGGAGGTTACATATCCTTTTGAAAACATAAACAGAACAATGGAGGACCTCTCCAGAGAAATGCAAATAGCCACAATTTTACATATAATTTCAAGAGTTCACAGATGTTCCGTAGTCCATCCACAAACCCATTCACCCTAGGCCAGACTGAGAACTTTTGTACTAGAGTCAATGTGATTTCTCCCAATCCCTTTCTTAGGTGATGCCTCCTGAACATATTGACCTACACTGAACATTTCCCATGGAAAAAAAATAAAAAACACTCTTTAGTGTGTGGCAGCATCTTATAGCAATAGAAGGAATTATGCTCTGAAGAGTTGGTGCCTTGGAGCTGTGACTTACATCACAGTATTTGACTACCTTAGAAATACCTTGGGCCCTACTATAGCCCCCTGTTAAAACATACAGCTGCTTATTATTAAGAGGAGAGAGAAGAACCATATGGTCCTCTCAATTGATGCAGAAAAAGCATTTGACAAAATACAGCATCCTTTCCCGATTTAAACTCTTCAGAGTATAGAGATAGAGGGAACATTCCTCAAGTTCATAAAATCCATGTATGAAAAACCCACAGCGAATATCATCCTCAATGGGGAAAAGCTGAGAGCCTTTCCCTTAAGATCAGGAACACGTCAAGGATGCCCACTCTCGCCACTGTTGTTCAACACAGTACTAGAAGTCCTAGCAACAGCAATCAGACAACAAAAAGAAATAAAAGGTATTCAAATTGGCAAAGAAGTCAAACTCTCTCTTTTCGCAGATGACATGATACTTTATGTGGAAAACCCAAAAGACTCTACCCTCAAATTACTAGAACTCATCCAGCAATTCAGTAATGTGGCAGGATACAAAATCAATGCACAGAAATCAGTTACTTTCTTATACACTAACAACTCAACTGTAGAAAGAGAAATTAGAGAAATGATTCCATTTACAATAGCACCAAAAACCAAAGGATACCTCGGAATAAACCTAACCAAAGAGGTGAAAGATCTATACTCCAGGAACTACAGAACACTCATGAAAGAAATTGAAGAAGACACAAAAAGATGGAAAAATATTCCATGCTCATGGATCGGAAGAATAAACATTGTTAAAATGTCTATGCTACCCAGAGCAGACTATACCTTCAATGCCATCCCGATCAAAATTCCAATGACATTTTTCAAAGTGCTGGACAAACAATCCTAAAATTTGTATGGAATCAGAAAAGACCCCGAATTGCCAAGGAAATGTTGAAAAAGAAAAACAAAGCTGGGGCATCACATTGCCTGATTTCAAGCTATATTACAAAGCAGTGATCACCAAGACAGCATGGTACTGGCACAAAAACAGACACATAGACCAATGGAACAGAATAGAGAGCCCAGATATGGACCGTCAACTCTATAGTCAAATAATCTTCGACAAAGCAGGAAAATATATGCAATGGAGAAAAGACAATCTCTTCAATAAATGGTGCTGGGAAAATTGGACAGCCACATGCAGAAGAATGAAACTTGATCATTCTCTAACACCATACACAAAGATAAACTCAAAATGGATGAAAGACCTCAATGTGAGACAGGAATCCATCAAAATCCTAGAGGAGTAAATACCCAGTAGTGCAATTGCTGGATCATATGGTAGCTCTATTTTCAACTTTTTGAGGAACGTCCATACTGTTTTCCAGAGTGGTTGCACCACACATCTGTACCTCTGAAACAAATAATGCAATATATGTTAAGAAAAAAAA
>NW_022589707.1:19772875-19773275 GCF_004348235.1 Phoca vitulina
ATGCCATCCCGATCAAAATTCCAATGACATTTTTCAAAGTGCTGGACAAACAATCCTAAAATTTGTATGGAATCAGAAAAGACCCCGAATTGCCAAGGAAATGTTGAAAAAGAAAAACAAAGCTGGGGCATCACATTGCCTGATTTCAAGCTATATTACAAAGCAGTGATCACCAAGACAGCATGGTACTGGCACAAAAACAGACACATAGACCAATGGAACAGAATAGAGAGCCCAGATATGGACCGTCAACTCTATAGTCAAATAATCTTCGACAAAGCAGGAAAATATATGCAATGGAGAAAAGACAATCTCTTCAATAAATGGTGCTGGGAAAATTGGACAGCCACATGCAGAAGAATGAAACTTGATCATTCTCTAACACCATACACAAAGATAA
>NW_022589707.1:19773375-19786292 GCF_004348235.1 Phoca vitulina
GGATGGGTTATCCTGGTGATAGGTATTAAAGAGGGCACGTTCTGCATGGAGCACTGGGTTTCATACGAAAACAATGAATCGTGGAACACTACATCAAAAACTAATGATGTATTGTATGGTGACATAACATAATAAAATAAAATTTAAAAATATACAGCTGCTTTTCTTTATCTTTGTTTTCTTTTTTTAATTAATACAATCTTTCTCTTATAATTGCTACATGTAATTTATAGGGCCAAGTATGGAAACAGGTAGAGTAAGCTGTTGTTTTGGTGTGCTTTAGGGAAAGAACTTGAACTCAAAGTGACTATATTTATATTTATATTTATATTTATATTTATATTTATATTTAAGGTTGTGGGTAAAAAGGAAAGCAAAGAGGCTAAGAAGTGACTCCCCAAAGGACAGAAGAGCTCTTTCAGAGGATATGGGAAGAAGGCAAAAACTCCCTTTGCCTCTTTCATACCCTGCTTAGTACTGGGTGTCTAACACATATTCTGAATCTCACATAGTATGTTCTGCATGCACAAAGATGAAAGGCATTATGAAAATAAACATGAGAACCTGCCTTCATCCCTCCGTGTGTGCATTATGTAGCTATGTCTTGCTGTCTAAGAGTTGGCTTTCTCCTTCTGTTCAAGTAAGCCATATCTCTGTTATTGTGGTTGAAACTCTGTGAAACTGTCTTCTGTTGCATTTTCTAGCCACAGATAGAAACTGCTCTTGCCGTAGCTTCACGTCATCCTTGAAGAATGCCTTCCACCTGCGTTTGCATGATTTTTCTCTGTCATTCACTTTGAGGAAGAGATGCCTTGTCTTGATAGTGCCAATGCTACTCATATATCGACCCATAAGAGTGAGTCTATATTGTTCAGCTGTCATTATTATCGTCAAACAAACATTAAACACCATGGCAGATAATCTTGTCTGCCAGCCGAATGAGAGTTCAGAAAGCACAGCTGCTCCTGACGTTTGCTGCCACAGGATAGAGGGATCATCATTTAGGATTCTTCCTCTCTTGCTGCTCTTCTCTCTTACCAGCCTCTCTGTCTGGAATTCTCAATTATTTGCATCTATTAAAATCCTGCTCACTTTCAACCACTGATTCATGTGCCACCTCCAGGAAGTCCTTGTGAGTCTCTCAACTGTATGGGATATCCATATTTTATCATTTTCCTTAGGTCATAGTATTATACTCACAGTGAATTTATGTTACGTCCACTCCCCAGATGGTAAGGTGCTGAGAATAGTGCTTGGTCTTACCCATTTTGCCTATCCGACAGTACTTCACACACGGTGCTCACAACAGGGTGCTTTGGAATTTTTTTTTTCCTGAAGTCCTTCAATACCTGGCTCTGCCACATAGTCTTCCTGGATTAATCTGAATTTGAGTTGGGTTTTGTATTTGAGGTAGAAGTAGTTTGGCACATGGAAAATTGAAGAATGTAGGCAAAGGGACATAACAGAAGATGCCAGTCAATATCATGTACTGAGATCATATGATATGCAGTGAAAATGTAGTGGGAAATTGAAAGATAGGAAAGTAGAGAATGGGGGAGGTAGTTGAGATGGAACCTTGGAAAACACAATTAAGTTAAATATTTGTTAAATATTTAGATTTATATAGCAATTTTCTTTCAAGGAACTTAAAGGAATTGCAGTAATACGGGCACAGGTCAATCCATTGCTATCCATTTTATATCACCAGAGACAAGATAATGCCTGGAAGCAAGGAAGAATTCAGTTTATATTTTTGGGATGACTATATGAAGTTCTTGGTATTTTGGAAGAAAGAGGTTTATTAAAGAACACTGGATTGCAGAAGGATGGTAGAGAAAACCAAGACTGGTTTCTAGGTTTAGCCTTACTCAATTTCAGGAAGATACACGGCGGCAGGGGGAAAGGTGGAAAACAGTGGTGAGAGCTGATCTGATCTTGAAACTTCCTGGTAAAAAGATGGATGTGATGTTGGTACAAATGCAAATTATTGGACGCTGGCTCTACTCTGCTCAGCTACAGAAGTAGCAGACCTCTGACGGAAGCCTAAGGTCTGGATAGGCTGCATCTCAGCAAGCTTGTGTAACATACCTGATAGTGGAAGTTTTTCTGTTGTGGTGAGAATACTTAACATGAGATTTAACCTCTTAACAAATGGTTAGGTGTACAATACAGTGTTGTGAACCACAGCCACAATGTTACATAGTAGATTTGTAAAACTTAATCATCTTGGGTAACTTTTTTTTTAAGACATGCTCCCAGGCTGCCTTAAATCAAGACACCACTCCTTCTGTTAGATTTCTCACTTGAAAAAGAAACACTTTGAATTATCCACAGTGAGTAACCCTGAAATAATACTGATAGTGTTCTTTTTCTCTGGGCATAACACAGAGTGGGTGTAAAAGTGGGTACAGGAAGTGGTACAAATTAACAGAAATAATATAGTGAGAGTGGAGAAGGAAAAAGCCCAGCTTAAAATAGTTTGTCCAGTAAATAATTATCAGAAACCTCGTGTGCCTCAGTAAATAACCCTCTGGAGGGAAACACACTGGTATGTTTGGAGAATAATGAGGGCAATTTGGCTGAGAGCTGTGAGACATGGGAGAAGAGGATGGTAGGAGATAAGATCTGAAGGGTGGCCAGAGACAGACCAGGAGGTGATAAGCAGTTTGGATTTTATTCTAAGTGTGATGCCTACACCCTGGAAGCTTTTTTCTTTTTTTTTCCTACAGAGGGAGAGAGAGAGAAGTGGGGGAGGGACAGAGGAAGAAGGAGAATCTTAAGCAGGCTCCACATCCAGTATGGAGCCGACGTCGGGCTTGATCTCACAACCCTGAGATCATGACCTGAGCTGAAACTAAGAGTCTCCCACTTAACTGACTGAGCCACCCAGGTATCCCACCCTGGAAGCTTTTGAATGAAGTGATATAACCTGATTTAGTTTTTCGAAGCTCTGTCTGGTTGCTCTGTGGAGAATGAAGTATAGGAGGGCAGGAATGGAAGCAAGTTGACTGGTGGGCAGGCTATTGCACTAGCGGAGGTAAGCATGGATAATACACAAGGATGGTAGCGGGAGAGCCAGCAAAAGTGACTAGATTTGGGAAATGTTTTGAAATATACAAGTTGACAAGACTTGCAGATAGATTTATTGTAGGGGAGAGGGAAAGAAATTCAAAGATAACTTTGGGTTTTTGGACTTAACAGCTGAGTCAGATGGAGCAGACTGGACGGAGAAAGCTCTGGGGGAGTGGTGTGATTAAGGCTTCTGCTCTGGGCGGATGCCTAATAGACACTCCCTGGAGATGAGGAGTGGGCTGTTGGATGCATGAGTCTGGGGTTCAGGAGGAGGTCAGGGCTGGATATATGCTTGGGGTAGTCATTAGTAGAGAGATGGTATTTACATGCAGGGACTAGATACGGCCATATGTAAGAGTATTGATAGAGGAGAAAATGGAGCCTGGCCTGAGTCCTGGGCTCTCTAGCATGTAGAAGTCAAGAAGAGGAAAAGGAGCAAGCAGAAGAGACGGAGGAGGGGAGGCAGCTGAAAACGAAGGAAAATTAGCATGGTAGAGTGTCAAAAACAAAAAAATGCCAGAAAGGAAGTGATAACTCAAACGCTGCTGGAGGGTTGAGAGAGATGAAGTTTGAGAACTGGCCACTGGGCAGAGCAAGATGGAGGTGCTGCTAAATTGACTGAAGCAGGCTGAGCAGATAGTAAGAGGCAAGGAAGTTGAAATAACTATGTCCACTAGTTTTAGCCACAAAAGGGAGAAGAGAAATGAGGCTGTGGTTACAAACAAGAACAATTCATCCACTTCCATCCGCAACAGGAGGAAAGGTAGAATTTAAGGATATAGATGCAGGTAGAGACCAATTTGATCTTGAAAACAAGAAGCCATTATCTCCAGATGGCAAGAAAAAAAAGAAGGAAAACAACTGTACTTTCTTCAAAATCATCCATCGCCATATTTGTTGCTTGATGAAATGTTAGATCATGGAAGAATGGAAACTGCAGTAGGGCTTGTGATTACTTGCTTGGTGTAAATTTATTTTCATGCTTCATGTTCATATACAACTTGTTTAAACCAGTAATTTTAATCCTTAGGAAAGCTTGCTAAACAATTCTGTGCAGAAAAATAAATAACTTAAAAACATTTAAAATGTTTTAAATTGCTGTATGGGCATCAAGCTGAAACATAATTTTGCTTTGATTGCTATGTCCTGTCCTGCATTTATCTCTGCAAATATTAAAAAAAAATTGTGTAAAATTTAGTGGTAACAGGTGATTCTACAAATAGTTATTCTTCTGAGCTGTTACACAATAAGCATAAATATATAAACAAGAAACAGCTTGCTCTAGTTAGTTTCTTCAAATTGTAATATACAGAACTCTAATGCTGTTTGTCTCTGCTTTGCTAAGTAACAGTGGACCAGCAATTTAGCTATTCTATGACCATTCAAATATGTAAAATTGTTGACAAAGGACCAGGGCTTTAAGATCTCAGGATCCTCTTAATGAAGCAGTATTAATATATATTTTTCTGATTTTTGCATTGTAGTAAAATATATAAAACATAAAATGTACCATTTTTTAAGAGAGGGATAAAGGTGGGGGAGGGGTGGAGGGACAGGGAGAGAAAGAAGTGAGAATCTCAAGCAGGCTCCATGCTCGATCTCACAACCTTGAGATCGTGATCTGAGCCAAAATCAAGAGTCCATGCTTAACTGACTGTGCCACCCAGGTGCCCCTATTTTAACCATTTTTAAATGAACAGTTCAGTAATATTAAGTACATTCATACTGCTGTTCAACCATCACCACTATCCATATCCAGAACTCTTTCATAAAAATATGAAAATCTTTATGAATTTGCATGCCATTACTGAGGAGGTATGATGCTAATCTTCTCTGTAATGTTCTAATTTTAGTATATGTGTGCCAAAGTGACCACTTATTCACATTTTAAAGAAAACACTTATTTACATAAAGAAGAAAAAAATATAGAAACTGTGACTCTGAAAGATAAGCCAGAACCATTTGATTATTATTATCAAAATAAGGGCTTAGATCAATTCCATAATGTTCCATATCAAGATATTGAGGCATGGAGGGTGACTATGATGTTCTTCCATAAAATACCCTTTGGTTGTACACTCAGAACCAGAATATGGGATAGATTATTGGAACCAAGATGATCATTGCCTTATTTTCCTAATTTTCTGGTTGAAAACGGAACAACTAAAGAATGATTCAAACACAAATTGATTGAGTTCTTACTATATGCCAGGCATTATGCTACAAATGTACATGAATTATCTAGCTGAATCCAACAAGAATGCAATGAGGTAACTCTATTATTTTCATTTTGAAGATAATAAAACTTACAACTATATTGGAAAGGTATAATTAACTATTCATGGTTTCATAACCAGTAAACAGTGGGTGAAAGAGGTACGTACCCCTTGACCAGCCTGACCCCACAGCCCTTGCTCTTAACCTCTGTGCTCTAGTGTGTCTATTATAAAGTGATGGAAGGCTATACCTCCCCCAAGTTTTAAAAATTAAACTCATCCTGTTCTCATTAACACATTGTTTTTGCTTGTGCAAACACTTATATGCTGAATAATGATAATCTCATCAAGGTTTTGAGTTGGACTCACAATTATTTCTAAGTGTTTTACTAGCAAATATTTTCTCTATAGCTACTAGGGGATGGGGGTTGGGGGGATGATGATGGGGGATGGAGGATAGGGGATGGGGATGAAGGATAAGGGATGGGGGATGGGGATGGGGGAAGATTTCATCAGCGTTCTTTGCTGCAATTTCTCTGTATTCATTCTCATAATTTGCTGCCTTCTAAAAGGATGCCTTTGAAATTAGAACATTTCTTAAAATAAAATTGCTGTGCCAGAAGACCCCATTTAGAACTTAATTTCAGCTCTTATCTACAATATTCCTGCATCTACATTCTGATTTTCACACCTGTTATGCACTATCTTAGTTTGTTTCCAGAATTTGCCCTAGCAGAGCTTTATTATCATACACTATCTAATTCAGGAAGCCCTTACATATTTGTATGAGGTTGATGAGGTTTCTGCTTGTTTTATTTAGACTTCATGTTGCAGGCTTTCCTCACACTGCACCCTGGTCTTTATTAGGAACTCTCAGCTGTACTTAGGTGAAAAGAGCAAGGTTCTGGAAGACAACTGGACCTGGTTTTATTTCAGCTCCTCCACTTATTACACATAATGCAAGATTATGGTCAACTTTTTAATTGCTAAGATTACAGACAGTTGGAATTTTAGATTTACACATGATGAAGTAGAAATTTGTGCAGCTGAGTGGAAATATATTTCCTGGTTGTTGAGGAGCATGGCATAGGGGATTGAGAAGTGGCTTTAATCTTACCCCAACAAGTAACAAAGAAGTAACAAAGAAGGAGGTCTGAGTGAGTTCCATGTTCCTCTTGTGCTCCCTTCTTTCCCACACTCCTCCCCTTTTCTTCCCAGAGCTTCTTCACCCAGCAGGTTTGACCAACCATAATCACTACCTCATGGATGAGATTAGATCCACAAGGGCAGGTGGGTAGGAGGGGAGAAGAGGGAATGATTTTCCCAGTCCCATTCCTTTTACTCTCCTCCTTCCACACTGGATTCTGACACTGCTGGCTAGGGTGTCTCAATAGGGGTCCACCCACAACCTTATTGTATTAGATACCAGCCTGACTTTTCTCTTCATTTATAGTTTTATAAATTCTGAGAGAACTCTTTTTTATTTACTTAAGAAAATGTGGCATGTATATATATATATGTATATATATATACACACACACACACAGTGGAATGCTGTCTGGCCTTCAAAAAGTGGGAAATCTTGCAATATGCTGCAACACGGATGAACCTTGAGGACATTATACTCAGTGAAATAAGCCAATCACAGAAAGACAAATACTGCATGATTTCATTTATATGAGGTAACCAAAAGTCAAATTCATAGAATCAAAGAGTGGAATGGTGTTTGCCAGGGGCTGGCTGGAGGAGGAAATGGGAAATTACTAATCAATGGGCATAGAGTTTTAGTTAAGATGCATACATACATTCTAGAGCTTTGTTGTACAACATTGTACCTGTAGTCAGCACTACTGTATTGTATACTTAAAATTTTGCTAAGAGGATAGATCTCGTGTTAAGTGTTCTTTCCACAATAAAGTTAAAAAGAAATTCATTTTCCAGTGAGGAAAGCTAGATTACACTTGGGTTATGCTCAAACCTCCAAATTGCATCTGGTCTCTCTTATCTGGCAATTTTTCATAGAACTTAACATTGTGGAACCAAAGAACTGAATTTCTGTGGCTTGATGTGCTTTATTAGATTCTAAAAAAAACATTTCTGACCATGTGCTAGAAACAATATATGCCTTAAAATCAGGATTATTGCTTAAATGATACACTTTTGAATTCACGAAGATATATCTCCCATGTTCTCATTTAGGAGATGAAATATTCCTCTGAAGTGTGATTCTCCCTTTTTTCAAAAATAACTTTCAATTATCTTCTAAAGTTTGTACCAAATATAATTCTTGATAAAGAGGATAGTATTCTGCTTTGGTAGAAAACATGACTCCGTTTGAACACCTCAGCTATCCCTAAAAAGGGGACTTGGCATTGTACAAATATCCTGGTAGAAACACATGATGTATGTGTGAGCAATTCTCCGTGTTTTCAGTGTCCAATTTTGTTGCCTCAATTTAATTGTGATTTGTGTTTTCTGAGCCAGAATTGTTTCAGCTGAACACAAAAGTTTCTATTGTCTGGTGTCCTATAACATGAGCACGCCTGAGTTGCAACCATTGCAAAGCCTTACACGGGTCAGTTTTTGTTATTGCCCCCACCAAAACCCTCCTTTCCTTCTTTTACATGAGTGAACCAAGAAGCAGTGACTATTATTTGACCAGTTTATTTAAAATCGAAGTGAGTAGTCACTCACTCACTCTGTGCCTCTTAGAAAGATGACCGGACATGTTTTTTAAACTCTGAATGCTACAACTAAATTTAGCCAAAGTGCATTGCTTTCTGAATGCTTCCAAAATGGAACACTGTGCTTTTGATTGCTGCTTTTGGAGTCTCATTAAGACTCTAAAAGGTCAAAGGAACAAGGACTGGAGCAAAATACATTCATTTATAATACCAGCACAATCAAAATGTAGAAATCAGCCACATACATCATGTGTTTCTACCAGGATATTTGTACAATGCCAAGTCCCCTTTTTTTGGATAACTGATGTGTTCAAATGGAGTCATGTATCCTACCAAATGTCTACAGTGTTGTCACTAGTGGAGAAATATTTGAGACTGTCAATTGTTTGCTCCATAAACTAATTTTTGAACAGAAGGTGATGTCAGGGTCAGATATTTTTGCCATAAAATGAAATCTCTATCTCCTAGATTTAAACTTTCTTGGGGTAGGCATTTTTCCCAAGGCCTCTGCTCTAACACATACTTTAAAAATTTCATGAGGTGAAATTGGCACATGGAAAGTTGCCACTGAGGGATGACATCAGATTTTGACAAGCAATACATTGGGAATACAAACTAACTTAAAACTCTGTTTTCCAAAGAAGAGTCTGACTAGCTTGAAATTCAGTTTTCTGTAATTTATTTCTGCTAGTAATAAGATTACTGTCATGTGTGTGTGATGATATCCTATAGAGCAATCAGTGGGAGTTTTCCTTTAATTTAAATTTAGCCTTTAATATTTCCCTTCCCTAAGATATTAAGACCTCATTACTTTAAACATAACTTTAAACACCTCACTACTTGGCTTTTCGTATTCTGTATTTAGCTTTTATTTTCTTTGGCTCAAAATTATAATAAATACCTTTTTGTGTCCATAACTGATTGCTATAGTATTTAACATTCTTATATGTATTAAGACCTACCATATTCCAGACATTAGTCTAGGTGCTAAGAATTCAGCAATGAATTATGCAGATAAAAATCTCTGCCTGGTGGCACCTGGGTGGCTCAGTCAGCTAAGTGTCTGCCCTCGGCTCAGGTCATGATCCCAAGGTCCTGGGATCCAGTCCCATGTCAGGCTCCCTGCTCAGTGGGGAGCCTGCTTCTCCCTCTCCTTCTACCCTTCCCTCCGCTCTGCTTGTGCTCTCTCTCTCTCTCAAATAAATAAATAAAATCTTAAAAAATAAAACCTCTGCCTGCATAGTAGGCCTTTAATTCTGGTATATATATCTATACCTAAGATTGTCTATTCTACCCCCAACCTCCAGGAAAAAAATTCCAAAATGTTTTCACCAATCTTATCATTTAATTTTTAACTTTATCATTTTATTTTTTTATTTTAATTTTTTTAATCTTATCATTTTAAAGGTTGGGTACTTTTTGAAGTAATTGCTGTGAATTTTTTTCAAGCTGAGGAGACAGTGTTTATGGTATTCCTTAGAGGTGAGAACTAGATCACTGCTGTTTAATGGTTTTATCACTGAAGACAATCGATGTTTCTTAAAGTGTGTCTTATGGACCACCTATATTAGAATCCCCCAAGGTGGTAATTACCATCTCTGGGATCCACTTCCTAGCTCCAGATTCAGAATATCAGGATGAGGGGCAGGGATGTGTATTTTTTTTTAATTAATTTATTTATTTGTCAGCAAGAGCACAAGCAGGGGGAGCAGCAGGCAGAGGGAGAAGCAGACACCCCGATGAGCAAGGAGCCTGATGCGGGACTCGATCCCAGGACCCCGGGATCATGACCCAAGCCGAAGGCAGACACTCAACCAACTGAGCCACCCAGGTGTCCCAGGGATGTGTATTTTTAACCAGCAATCTGGGTGGTCCTTTCACGTGCTGAAGTCTAATTTAGACAAATTGCTGAGGAAAGTGAATTTAAGTTAGAAAATGACCACAAGCAATTGGACAAAAGGAACAGATGTGGAGTTTAGAATTAATAGGAAACAATATCATTTTAGGACAAAGTGGAAAAGGATATTTGTAAATATTGATGAAAAATATCAAGACAAAATGTTGATCATGGGATTACATACACATATACATGAAAGTGTTACTTAAAGCATATGTCTGCACTGCAACATATAATGAATATGAGGTTCACAGATTTTAAGGTGTTTCGCAACTGCCAGCTGAGACTCTTCCCTCCTGTGTCCCACTATTATAGTCTTAATTTTACCGATGAAAAAAACTGAAGCACAGAAAGGGTAAGTAACTTTCCTGAGGAAATACAGGTAGTAAGATGGAACCAGGGTTATGAACCCTGGAAGTGTAGCTCCATATTCTATGCTCTTAACAACTACTGTCACTAAAGAGAGTGAGGAATCGTTTCAGACCCCACACATACTGCTCTATCAAAGACTTGTACAGCAGTGAATGCGATTTGGCTCAATTTAACATGCAGTGTGTTTATGACATCCTGCTTCACTGATCCAAATCAGAGGTGAGTATTCACTTATACAATTCAGGGCCGTATTAGAAATGCTCCTAGACAAGGGTTAATAGCCTAAAGCTCTAATTAAGCTGAAGTCAATCCATACTTCATCTTAACATTCTCCGGCATACAAATTGCATTAAGACCCACATGTAAAACAATCCAATATCCAAGTTAAATTCTGTGAGATGACCTCTTCTTTCTATATATTTTGACCAATATCTATTAAGCTAGTTATAAAGAAAGAATTAAAGGCAAATAATATCACATCCTAAGGCTTTTCTAGAACGTCCTCAGGGTTCATTCCAGGGAAGACAAAGTTACAATTAAAGAAAATCCCATTAGTGTATCCATATCTAGATTGCACAAAACCCTATAATTAGCATATTCTTTATTGATAAATGCCAGTATGGATTATGCTTACCGTGTTTTTATTTGAATGTTCCAAGGCCCCCTCCTCCCACCATTTTCTGAGCCTATCCAATCACTTAATACTAAAATACTACCACCAATTTAAAGATTTTCCTTATCACCTTATTCTGGCTACCTCTTGGTCCACTCTCCTCTTAAAGCATAAAAATATTATCAGGGCACCTGGATGGCTCAGTCGGTTGAGCGTCAGACTCTTGATTTTGGCTCGCGTCATGATCTCAGTGTCCTGGGATCAACCCCACATTGGGCTCCGTGCTCAGCAGGGAGTCTACTTGGGATTCTCTCTCCTTCTCCCTCTGCCTCTCTCTCTGCCCCTCCCCCTGCCCTCACTCTCACTTGCTCTCTCTCTCTCAAATAAATAAATAAATCCTTTTAAAAAAGTATTCTCAGTACATAAAATGGTATGAAGGGGCAAAAAAGTTATTTTCTGAGCAACTGGCACCAGTATTTCTTCCATGGAGAACACTGTTTCTTTTTCTTTTTCTTTTTTTTTTAATTTTATTATGTTATGTTAGTCACCATACAATACATCATTAGTTTTTGATGTGGTGATCCATGATCCATTGTTTTCGTATAACACCCAGTGCTCCATGCAGTACGTGCCCTCCTTAATACCCATCACGGGGCTAACCAATCCCCCCTCCCCCCTCCCCTCTAAAACCCTGTTTGTTTCTCAAAGTCCATAGTCTCTCATGGTTCATCTCCCCCTCCGATTTCCCTCCCTTCATTTTTCCCTTCCTTCTCCTAATGTCCTCCATGCTGTTCCTTATGTTCCACAAATAAGTGAAACCATATGATAATTGACTTTCTCTGCTTGACTTATTTCACTTAGCAGAATCTTCTCCAGTCCCATCAATGTTGATGTAAAAGTTGGGTATTCATCCTTTCTGATGGCTGAGTAATATTCCATTGTATATATGGACCACATCTTCTTTATCCGTTCATCTGTTGAAGAGCATCTTGGCTCTTTCCACAGTTTGGCTATTGCGGACATTGCTGCTATGAACATTGGGGTGCATATGGCCCTTCTTTTCACTACATCTGTGTCTTTGGGGTAAATACCCAGGAGTGCAATTTCTGGGTCATAGGGTAGCTCTATTTTTAAATTTTTGAGGGACCTCCACACTGTTTTCCAAAGTGGCTGTACCAACTTTCATTCCCACCAACAGTGTAGAGGGTTCCCCTTTCTCCACAACCTCTCCAACATTTGTTGTTTCTTTCCCTGTCAATTTTTGCCATTCTAACTGGTGTAAGGTGGTATCTCAATGTGGTTTTAATTTGAATTTCCCTGATGGCTAATGATGATGAACATTTTTTCATGTGTCTGTTAGCCATTTGTATGTCTTCTTCAGAGAAGTGTCTTTTCATATCTTCTGCCCATTTTTTGATTTGATTATTTGTTTTTTGGGTGTTGAGTTTGAGAAGTTCTAAGAAACACTTTACTGTCTTGGGAGAGAGAACATAAGACTATGAGAATAAGTATCACTGAGGGACAAAGTAAACACAAAAATGAAACAAAATTGGAGGTATTGGCAAGGGGAGCCTGAGGAGAGGAGCAAAGAGCCCCATAACATTGGGGGAGGCTGCTACTGCTGGAAATGGACTAGCAGATATGTCTGAGACTGAAATTTTAGTCATTTTTGTAACTGTGGTATAAACTTTTGTCTTTCCAAATATTCAGTGAGTCTTGCTTTACACACAAAGCCCTGATGTGAGTGGTTTTCATGGAAATCAGATCAATGGAGTTCTGTGTCAAGGTTAAAGTGGAGCAGAGAGGAGGAAGGAACAACCAGCCATCAGAAGCTGGATAGAGGATTAAGAAGGGAGAAATTAAAGCCAGAGAGAGCTGGGAGAAATGGCTCCCAGCCATTAATCTTCCCAATGAATGAAGAATGGGGGTTCAACTAATCTTATATAGACCTTGAGGAAAGGATGACCCACATGGGAATTTGGCCTTATATTTAGTACCATTTGGTGTGATTATCTTATCTTTTTTTTTTTTTTTTTTTACTACATTTTAAGTTTCTGGTTAGC